>NC_064410.1:16577500-16785000 GCF_023375975.1 Astyanax mexicanus | reverse complement strand
GAACACTTTTAACAGCAGCAACTGTCTCATAGTTATTATGAGACGCTTCCTGGTCCTGATTTAAATGAAAAAGGAACTGTGACTGGTGTAATAATTCCACTTGGGTGTGGAGCCCTACAGCACATTTGGTTGCAAGTAACCTTAGCAACCAAAGTTTTATACAGTCCAGATTGTTCTGGATTCCAGTAATACTGGGTGTGTGTGTGCACGGGCCTGTATTGCATCTGCTGTCCGTGTCCTTTGTGTCCATCTGCACTACAGATGAAACTAAACCCGTCTTTTGTCTGCCGTCACACACAGTATCCATGGCTGGTTCCAGGCCAAAAGTAGCTCCTGGCTGAGCTATTGGCTGCCTTATAAAACCAAGGAAGTGACCAGAAACAATGCAACAACAGTTTATAAGAGTGATTTGTGTTCATTTCGAACAAATACTAAAAAGTAAAAAATAAATAGCACATTAGAAGTGACTTACGTGTACATGTGTAACCCAGTAAACATGCAGTGCCTAAAAGACGTTCAAATCCTGCTTGTGGCGCATCGGCCAGTCCTGACTAGGATCTGTTTGACAACTAGTTGGGTTAGCTCTTATTGAACCTCTGCTGTACACCTGAGGTATGTGCAAAACAGGTTAAACATTCAAATGCCTTGCTAAGGACTCTGTTGACTATTTGACATGCAAAATTTCGATAAGATCTATACTTCTGTCTAGAACCCTGTTACAAGGTTTCATTTTTTATTTTTTTCCAAATAAAATCCTGGCCTTTAGGTTGAATTATACATGTATGTCTTAACAAGAGTGCTTTACAAGTTCTACAGACATCAAAAACAGGTTAAGTACATGCGATATGTTTCATCCTTTTCTTGGAATATTATCCAATCTTTACACATGTAATATTAATATTAAACAGTATGATTATACACATTCCACTTTGGTGAAAGAACAGAGCACAAGAAAAACACAAGGAACATAATGAGAAAGATAAAGCTATGTCTGTTCTGTTACAATTAGCTTGTGTCTTCTGACTATGATAACCACCCTATCCAGCTGGCTATGTTAGCCAATGTTAGCCAGCGACCAGCAGAACAAGCTTTTTTTTTTTTTAAATGTGCTTTTTTTTTGAGGGACACAAAATTTCTTTTCATAAAATAACTGAAAAGTTATTTGCTAATATTTATTAGCTTTAACACAGGAATGGTGCCAGATCAACACACTGCTGAAGTAATTATTAAAGTAGCTAGCCAGGCAAGGTAGATTGATTATTACATTTATTTTAGTAGCAGTAGAACACCTTAAACATGCACCTGGGAAAAAGGGAGGAAGGGAGGGGAGGAGATGGAGGCATGGGAATTAATACTGTACATAATTTGTATACAGTATTAGAATGTTTTATGTTTAGGGGTATTTATTTTCATGCCATTTAGATTTTTTATTTTACAATATTATGAACAGGGTTTTGATAAAACCTCAAGATAAGGTTTAAGTGACATATTGTGTATATTCTTTTGTCAAGCTACTCTTGGCAAAGAGTATCACTCACTTAAAGTCTTGGCACTTACACTATATTGCCAAAATATCTGCTGGCCTGCATTGTGTTTGGTAAAGTGAGGTTTGGGTGGAGCTGCTTAGCCATGGAAACCCATTCCATGAAGCTCTGTATGCTCTACTGTTCTTGAGCTAATCTGAAGCTAAATGAAATTTGGATGTCTGAAGTGATTGAAACTTGTTGACTTGTGGAAGAAAAAATGTTGGACATCTACAGTATACTACATTTTTAAAAACATTCTGAGAATATTTTTTATGGATGTGTTTTTTCTTGTGGGAAGTTTACACCATTCCATGTTTTTTTTGTAGCTCTCATCCAACACCTAGTTTATCTTATCAGTCCTACATTATGTTTATGTAGATTTATTTTAATGTTATATAGAGTCATTTACAGGTATACACAGTCAGAACACTGACTTCATGTTTATTTGGGTTTAATCCAATGCTATATAGACATTTACAGGAAAAAACTCTCACTGTTACAATATTCATGTTTTACTGTCTTGGTTAACCATCTGGGCTATCTTGTTTCTGTACTTCATACCAAGACACAATGTTACAGTGCTAATACAAACACTCTGGGGTCCTCTTGCTCAAAAATTACTTTTGCTATTTTCCAAGCCTGAGGGACAAAACTAATATAAAACAAAACATCTGATATAGGGGGTGTCACGTGACCCTGTGAGAAATGGCTGCTTAAATGCGAGCTCCGCTCCAGTAAATTTTTATTTCTTCCTTTTATCCCTGCTGCAATCCTTTAATTTGAGTTATTCTCCAACAGATATAATAAGATATAATGTGTGACATGTCGGAGGTGCGAGACTTTCCAGTTTTTGCAGCGTCTAGACGTCAACGAAGCGCTAAGAAAAAGAACATCGAGGCTAGGCTTGTCCCGATCCGATATTTGGATCGGATCGGCCGCCGATATTTACCAAAAATACGTATCGGTATCGGATCGAAAGGCACGTGAAAATGCCGATCCAGACTCCCGATCCAGTTGTTTTGAAAGTCCGATCCAGGTTTTCTAGCGCATCCATTTAGATAATCCATTCCAGTTTTTGTTGTATTTTCGCCAGTGAGAGAAAAATCCGGTCCGCATTTTCCAGCACACCTTCAGCACATGAGCATAGCATCTCAGACGGAGCCTGGAGTTTCTCTACAAATGTAAGTAATTTTCTCCTGTATTTCCACTCACCGCTGCGTGTGTTTCTCAGACTAGTATATTTTAGACTGTTTTAAGTTGTTTTCCAGTGTTTTTGCCTGTACTTTATTTAATGTAAGACCTGACCGGGTGACGCTACCGTTAGCTTGTTGGGCTAATTTACCGGGGAAGCTAACACGTATCTAGCCGAGTTACAGAGTACCAAACGCGGCTGCAGCGCTGAAGAAACCCTGCTAGGAAACTAAGATTACCCGACCGTCCAGTGTAAAACATTTCACTATTTTAAGTCACTGTTACGTATAATTACGTAATTTAATGTGTAAATAGTTTAACAGTTAGACTGAGTTACTGTGGATTACAGTGTTACTGAGTGATTTAATGTGTAAATAGAGGAATTAAGCGCTGTTAGTTCTGTTAATAATTCAGATTATTTTGTTCACAGGGATGAACACGGGCCGGTGAAGATGAACTCCGGTCAGACCGGCTGGAGGCAGCGTTAGCTCCCTTTATGAAGAGTTTTTTTCTTTGAATTTAATAAAGTTTTCTCTCTTAACATTATGATGTTTGCTTGTTGTGTTTTTAGTGTCATTATGCTTATTGTAGTATCACATCTCAACTAGTGGATATGGGTAAATTTCACAATTACTTGCAAATTAAGAAGTTTATGAAACATGTTATGTTTCTTATTTATGCAACGAAAAGGTAAAACTGTGTGAAACGTAGCTTAATTTGATAATTTAGCTTTGATGGCTTATACAAAATATTAAGTATATGATGGTTACATTACTAACACAGGAGCAGAAGCACCAACCATTCTGTATTATTCAAACACACCTAATTCAGCTGGCTACTTGTTATCAAGAGTAAAACGCTTTTCAACATGAGTTTGACAACAAAGTAAGTTGGCTAAATACATGCTCGGATAGGCCGGTATCGGTATTGGCCGATATCGGTATCGGATCGGAAGTGCAAATAAATATCAGTATCAGATCGGAAGTTCAAAAAGCTGGCTACACCGCAACCTACAGCCGCTAGCGATTTGCTCGCCGAGATTCGGGAGGTGAGTTCCCGTCTGAGTACAATCTCAAATCGCCTTGATGCTATGGACAGTCGCCTAGACGCTATAACTACCTCTTATCTGTACAAACATCACTTGATGGATTATCAGAGAGAGTAGCATCAAACGAGGCTCGGCTAACAGAAGCTGAGACTAGTGTTTCGGCTACTGAAGATGCTGAAGAGAATTGGTTCTCCAAGCGGCACAAAAGAAGCAAGATGTATTTCATAAAGACAACCGCTTACGTGTTTTCCAAGATCTCTCATCTGAGGTACTAAGGAAGAGAAGGGAGTTCAACACTGTGAGAAAGGCTCTTGTGGATCTCAACATGTTCCGCGGATTCATTTATCCTGCGAAGCTGCGCTGCTTATACAAAAGCGAAATGCTGGTGTTCCTGTCGCCAACCGCAGCACAGGCATTCTTGGACTCTATTAGGAATCCTAATAACCCATTAAAATGCTGATCTCAACAGTGGAGATACGTTGGAGCCACTCTGAACACAGGGAATTTCAAGTTGTCCAGACGAAATGATGACAGACTGAACCAGGTTAGACAATAAGCAGCTGATATGTTTACTCAGTGGTCTAAGTAACTATATAGATGGGGTTTTACCCATTGGCGTAGGAACCGGGGGGGATGGGTGGGACATGTCCCACCCAATATTAGAAAAAGGTGGATTTGTCCCCCCTAAAAATAAAATGGTTTCGCTCAGATCAGCTGTACTATTAATGAGGAGACAGGTGACCGCCTAGTAAATGGGAAATCTCTTAAGGCCAATCACGGAGCCGGTTCAGGAATTAAGTTCTGCCTCTCAATAGTAACAGCCAATCAGCTTGCTGGTTTTGCGGCGCGCACAGGAGAGTGTGAGGGAGAGTGGTGGTGGGGGGGGGTTGCTCCCCCCCCCCGCTGTGAGATTAAGCAGCGCGATCGGGATGCAGCAGATGATTTTAAACCAGGTATGAAAATACAGCGATTTTTCTAACAGAAAGATAACGGTAGGCTAACCATGTAAACTTCTATGTTTCTGATAGCTGGTTAAAAATGCACTAATCAAAACATACAGATCAAACCAACTCTGCGCTTAATAAAATACAACCTGTGACAGTCAGTTAGCTTAATTTTGGAATTAGCTTAGTTTAAGAAAAACAAAACTATATAATGTTCAGTTTACCCTGTACCTGACTAGCTAATAACTATTTAATTTTCATTAATGTAGATAACTAGTCAGCTAGAAGCTGGATGTAGGGGATAGACAGAATTTAGTACAACACTGGGTAATGTTGGTAGTTTAAAGCAGTTTCTTAACCCTGATCACTCCCCTAAAATTGTGTTTTCCACCAGATCTAACTGATTAGCTAATAAACAGTCCTTTACTAAGTTTACCTGTTAAAATCTCTTAGCCCCCTATGGATCATAAATCAATCATTATGTATGTCCAGCAGTGTATTAGACACATCATACCATCATACCACTTACTTTATTATGTTCATTTAAAGCAGGGAAAGCTCTACAATATGCAGAACACTGGGAGTATGCAATAGAATATGTAAGAACAAGGTTAAGAAACACTGATCTAATCTGACTTCTGTTTATTTGTAGTTTACAGTAAGAACACATGTCCTGACGTCTAACGTTTATATTAACTTCTGAGAAAAATCCCTATGAAATGTAAAGTTACATTCTTTTTCATAAAAGGACACCATCATAAGAAGTGCTTTCAGTAGAAACAATTAAAGGTGCGGGACACAATGCTAGTCAGTTTGGAGAAAATGTAAATATACAACATACAATACATAATAATAATAATAATAATAATAATAATAATAATAATAATAATCAAATCTGTTATATTATGTTAAATATTAGGTGATAACTGATCAGTTTTTGTCATATGTATATAATTCAGACCTTTCACATATAATTTTTTCTAGCAACAGTAAATGTAATGTGGAGTAACATGTTTAGGTTGTAAAATTACCTTTATTTGGATGTAACTAATAATAAATACAGAATACAGAAAAAAAGGATTATTTAGGATTAAAAGTAATTTCGCAAATGTTTTTCTAGGAAACTATAGGGTGGGCTTTGGTTCATATTAGCAAATGTGTCCCCCCCAATATCAAACCCACTCCTACGCCCTTGGTTTTACCCCACTTTTTACTTTTTCATTTATGGTCTCTAAATCTCTATTTAATTCAAGCTAAACCTTACACTTGAATGGCTGAGATATCTGGTTAGTGTAACCTACGCACCATTACTGAAAATACTGTTAGTCTAACCCCATGTTATGTACTGGACACTAATATTCTGATATATTTTTTTATTATTATTTTTTTTTTATATATATATATATTTTTTTTTTTCTGGAGTGAAATGCATTATGTTCAACCAAAAACTTTATTTAAAAGCGTCCCTTTTCCTTTCTTTTCAACATACTTTATACATACATACTGGTGGAAGTTACTTGTTTGTGGTTTGTTAGAGTAATACTCGAGTTGACGCTGGTAGGGCAGTGTGACCGGTTAGATTCTAGGGTACCTTGCTGTTCAAAAACGGGGCTGGAGTGGGGGAGGGAGGGAAGTTATTGTTACTGTTTTTGGTCTTACGATTTAAACTCAAAAAGCACATCAGGTTCTAAATATTGCACAGACAAATTTTCTCTGGTACATGTCAGTAATAGTTATAATATGTTTATGTATGTATGAATAGTTCTCATAAATTCATTACTTGAAATGTAAAAGGTTTAAAACAACGTGATTAAAAGGAAAAAAATACTTACGTCTTTAAAAAAGGACAAAGCAATGATAGAAAGATTTCATCAGGAGACACATTTATCAAGACAAGAACATCTCAAACTCCTTAAGGGCTGGGTTGGACAAATATACTTCTCTTCATATAGACCTAGTCCTCGGAGAAGAGGGGCAGCTATACTAATTCATAAAAATCTACCATTTATTCTCGAACATCAGATAGAGGATAGTAAGGGCAGATTAATTATAATCACTGGTCACCTGTATGGGCAACACATTAAAATGCTTAATGTCTAACTTTATGTCTAACATCATTTTACAATTCAATCAGTCTTGTAAAGGAATTGGGATTTTGGCAGGGGACTTTAACTGTGTGCTTGATCAAGACTAATAATGGATAAAACATCTATAACCTCTGTGAATGTTAGGTCTTCCTCTACTCTTAAACAGCTGTGTGGTAAACTTGGTATTACAGATGTTTGGAGAGAATTAAACCCCACGACAAAGGACTATACATTCTACTCAATTCCTCACAATTCATACTCAAGGATTGATTATATATTTATGCCAAATAATTATATACATTTAATTTCTTCATTTGAAATAGGTTCAATTGTGTTATCTGATCATGTCCCAGTACTCATGGATATTAATCTCACAAACCTAATATATAGGAACAAAGCTTGGAGACTCAACTCATCCTTGTTACTCAATCATGAATTCACTAACACTGTGCGACAATGTATTGTTGATTATTGGAATAATAATAAAAATTCACCAGTTTCATCTGCCACCCTCTGGGATGCTGCAAAAGCTACATTATGTGGACGTCTAATATCTTACACATCATTTTACAAAAAGCCTTCTATAACAAATCGCAGAGAATTGGAAACTGAAGTAAGAAACAATTACATAAAACAGTACCTAGTCAAGCTAACTGGATTTCCTTGTGCAATGCAAGAGCTAATCTAAATTTGGAGCATACTAATCATGTTTAAAAACCTTTAAAAATCTTTCTCAAAGCAAAAGTACTATCAATTTGGCAATAAAGCAGGCAAACTACTAGCACACCAAATAAAGAAGGAGCAGACTGAAAAATCAGTAACATCTCTGTCAAGTTTCGATGGTACTGTATTATACGATCCCATAAAATAAATGACATGTTCAGGTACTTTTATAAGTCTTTATATAAATCACAAACTAGACTTACCGAAAATGAGATATCATCGTTTCTGGACAATGCGCAGTTACCAGTAATCTCTAATTCAGATAGAGAAACACTTAATGCTTTTCCCCTGAAGAGGTCCTAGAAGCAATTCAGTCCTTACCTCCCAATAAAGCTCCTGGACCAGACGGTTATCCGATCGAATTCTACAAAACATTTTGGCCAGAGTTGCAGCCTATTTTACTTCCTGCTCTCCAGCACTTGTTAGACCAAGGCTCTGTCCCAGAAACTTGGAATTTAGAAACAATTTGTCTAATACTTAAAAAAAGATAAGGATCTGCAAGATTGCTCATCTTACAGACCTATAAGTCTGCTCAATGCAGACAAAAAAAAATTGGCCACAGTCCTTGCTAGAAGATTAGAGGTTTTTTTACCCAAGCTTGTCAACCCCGATCAGTATGGGTTTGTTTCAAAGAGATATGGATTTGATAACATACGTAGGTTGTTAAATATAATCGATCATACACAAAAATATAAAAGCCCCTCACTTATAGTTTCACTAGATGCTGAAAAGGCATTTGACAGAGTAGAGTGGTCATTTTTATTTTCTGTCCTTACAAAATATAATTTAGGGGATAATTTTATCAAATTGGTCAAACACCTGTACACAGATCCAAAAGCAGCTGTTACTACTAATGGTGTTTTATCAAAGTCCTTTAAAATTGAGAAAGGAACAAGAAAAGGGTGCCCCCTGTCCGCTTTGGTCTTCACTTTGGTTATAGAACCCCTGGCCCAGATTATTAGAATGCAAAAAGAACTTTCAGGAATAGTGGTGGACAAGGAAGAGCATAAAATCTCCCTTTATGCTGATAATGTCCTTATATATATGTCCAAGCCAGCCCAATCAATTCCTGTTCTGTTAAAATGCCACACAGTATGGTTGTGTCTCTAGATACAAAATAAATATCTCTAAATCTTCGGCAATGCCACTAAACATTAACACAAGTAACTTTTGCTGTCCATTCCCAATGGTACAAAATGGTTTCAAGTACCTTGGCATACATGTCAGTCCATTTCTTAAAGATCTTTATATCAATAACTATCTTCCCCTTATAAATAAAGTAAAGGTGGAGCTAAATAATTGGTGCTCCCTTCCAATTTCACTTTTTGGTCGGATAAATATTTTGAAAACGAACATCCTTCCACGATTTCTTTACCTATTTCAGTCAATACCCTGCTATTTAGACGCACCATTTTTTGCTAATCTTAACAAACATTTTTCTAAGTTTATTTGGAACCAAAAAAGGCCCAGGATCAAATTTGAAACACTAATGAAACACAGAGAAACCCAGTGGAGCTGGGGTCCCCAATTTTCGTATATACTATTGGTCTGCTCAGATTAAAAACATGCTCACCTGGTGTAGTGATAGAAGGGAATCTCTGTGGTTAAATATTGAGTCCACTGTCTGTTCACCTTTACCAATTAAGTCACTACCATTTATATATAGATTCCATAAAATTACACACATCACTGAGAGATTTGTAATATTTAACACGCTTTTAGCATGGAGAGATGTCAAGTCACATCTTAAAATTCCTTCATATTTTTCCATGCGATTTCCAATTGTAGGTAACCCCGACCTTCCCCACCAACTATCAAACATAGGACTCTCTACACGGAATTCTGCAGGTATTACACAAATATCTAATTTATTCTCAAAACACTTCTTAAAGTCTTTCTCGCAGATTCAAGAACAATACTAAAAAAGTTTTTCAGATACTTGCAAACTCTGCATTTTATTAAATCTATACAGGACCAAGAACAGCTGAGATTAGAACTGACTGAGATTGAAGAGCTCCTAGATTGCCACAGTAGTTTAAAAGGGTTGATTTCATTTTTATATAATTTACAGTCTAATGCTTGTGTCTCATCATTACCTCATATGAAGCGCTTATGGGAAAGACCTTGAAATAAGTATAAGTGATGATAATTGGAAAAGGATATGGCAGGGCCTTCACCCTATATTATGCTCAATATCTCTTTATGAAATTAATTTTAAATTTATGATTATAACTTATCTTACACCAGTCCGTCTTCAAAAGATCTTCCCAGATCACTCTGATCTTTGTTTCAAATGTAAACTGAACTGGTTTCTGGTCATGTGATAAGATACAATTCTTTTGGAAAGGGATACATCAAGAACTTCAGAAAATGCTGAAGGTCCGATTAGCCTTTATTCCTGCCCTTTTTCTTTTGAATTTTGATACAGAACATGTGCTTAATTATAAAATAAGGCATTTGTTTTTTATTTTAGTGTCTTTAGCTAAGAAATGTATTTTACTTTTATGGTCAGCCCCGCAAGTTCCATCTGTCAAAAAAAAAACATCTGATATAATTGGGTAAAAAAGGTTCCAAGCTGGATGGAACATTCCTTCAACATTCCTTAACACTCTTCAGACTGCTCTATATGAACTCAAGTTGGTTTTAAATGCGAATAAATCCAAATTCATGCTGTTTTCCAGATTTTCAAATATTATTTTAAATTCTGGAACTATTACTACTCTGACAGGATCCACCATTGAACAAGTTAGCGAATATAAATATCTCGGCATCTAGCTTGATGAAAAACTTTCTTTTAAATCCCACATTAACAAACTCGCCATTAAGTGCAGACAAAAGCTTGGATTCCTTTATCGAAATAAATCCTGTTTACCCGTGCACGCTAGAAAAAGAATAGTGGAGGCAACCATACTAGCAGTGCTGGACTATGGTGATGTAATTTATAAAAAAGCGTCTGCCAGTGCTCTCAAATTAGACTCAATCTACCATTCAGCTCTGAGATTTATTACTAGTGACCCTTACACTACTCACCACTGCACACTATACGATAGAGTTGGTTGGTCCTCACTATCTGCACGAACACAATCTCACTGGCTAATTTTTATCTATAAATCACTTTCTGGGCTTTTGCCATCTTATATCTCTTCACTGATCTCACTTAATAATAATGCATATCAGACTCGCTCCAGTGGCAGGATCACCTGTCAGATACCAAGAGTTTTTAGTGAACTGGGAAAATCTGCTTTTAGCTACAGTGCACCAGCGAGCTGGAATTCACTACAGGAAACATTGCAGCTCAGCTCGCTGGGATCACTGAACCATTTTAAACTTTTAGTCTCTGATCACCATCAGAAAGCCAGTGACTGTTTTAAATGATTTTTTTTTTTAGTTTATCTTTTTTATTATATCATTTATATATATATTTTAGTTATTTTATTCATTTATATTTTGTTTATTTATTATTACTTTTATTTTTTATTTCATTTCAATGTTTTGTATTTTCACTCTTGTTCTTAGTTCTATTACTCATTTAATCACTTATCATTTTTAATATTTTACTTTACTTCTACTTTTATTTATTTACTTATTTTATATTTTATACATTTTTTTTATTTTTATGTCAAATTTGTTTTTTTTTATGGTATTTTAGATTTTTTTTTACATATATATGTTTATTAAATGTTAATTTAAAATGCATACTTTTATTTATTTTTTTATTTTTTTACTATTTTACTTCTTATTATTTCTAAATTATCATTAAATGTGTTCAATGTGGGTCACCCTCAATGTTTCTTACCGAGTGAAAATAAAGGCTGATTGATTCAAGGCCCTACCCTCTAGTGTGTCTTTATTAGCTTTATGGGAGTCCAGTCATTGAAAAATTGAGATAACATCCTGAACAATAAATGTCATAGGAACAGGGGACCACCGGGGTATATCATGTTTATCCAATCTAGAATATATATATATATATATATATATATATATATACACACACAATTATTATATACAATTATTGTGGTTTAAAACCCATGTGTTTCCGTTTCATTGTCCAACCCCTGTATATATATAATATCTGAGGTCAGTCACTGAGGCCTGGAGTAGCTGGTGTTGCCTCACTGCACTGGAAAGTGCTGCTGTGTCTCTTTTTAGGCAGGCATTTCAGACAGGAAGGAACACCCCATATCAACTTTTAGCCTAACACACCAGGCCACTGCCCACAGTGCAGTCACACACATTTGTATTTATTTGTTCATATACTGTGCATTCTAGCAGATTCTTATTATACAGCTGGAAACTAACATTAACAGTCTGTGTGCTGGCATGTCAGTCTGTAAATGTTCTGTAAGCCTTGCCCCAATTCATAAGCCCTTCTTTGAAGTGCACACCTTGGTGGCAAGGTTGAAATGTAAAAAATAAATTTGCCGTTTATTTTTGGAATGCTCATCACTGCCGAGTTAGTAATCAGGTGTGACATGCCTGCTCCTCCGTTGTGACTGAACACAGTTCACATTAGCGTGTAAATCATGATTGTGTTGGCCAGCATAGTCCAGGGGTGGGTTTCCCGAAAACGATCAATCTTAGCGGATAACGAACGAACTAACGAATGACGTGTGTAAAGAACGAGCCAGTTCTGCGAGTGTTTCCCAAAGAGCTTCGCAACGTGAAAATTAACGAACGAGGTTAAAGAACATCTTTGTTGACTCCTCCCCCGAAACAGCGCGCTCAATCGATCCACAAATATCGATTCAACACTGCCAATATGCAGTATTTATTCACTATTACACCCTAAAAACGTAGAAATGTGTTGTAATTAACAACATTATACTCCTAAAGATACATATGACTAAATAAATACTCGAAAATCTAATCTATTTTAAAACATTAAACTTATTTTTTACATTTTTAAAACTATTATTGTTAATATATATTATATAAATATATATTATACTAATATTATTAACAGTAATGTTGATAGTAATATTAATTTATTATTATTCTAATTTTTAATATTATAAAAATAATATAATAATACATATGTTCCTGTGTGTGTGTGTGTGTGTATATATATATATATATATATATATATATATATATATATATATATATATATATATATATATATATATATATATATATATTACATTTTAAACCAACAGAATTATGTTTTGTACTTTATACTGTGAAGCTCCAGCTCAACCTAAATCACCATCTCAGTTGGGTTTATGTCAGGGGATTGTCAAAGCCATGCACCTTTTTGTCTACTAATTCCATTTGCGTCAATTAGTTTTCATGGTTTTAATATTAATCGACAATGTAAAAAAAAAAAAAACATGGAATGAGACGTGTCCAACTTTTGACTGATATTTGCGAGCTGACACACCCCAGAGTTTGCCCAGATGAACTTGGTGACTTTGCAGCTTTGCTTAGACCGTGAGCATCATCTGCAGGAATTGACTGATTGCATTTCTTGCAGCATTAATGTCAAGACTTCTATCATCGCTAATCTGGATTTAAATAATTTACTCGTGGGTTTAATTGCCCAGTTAGACTACAAGCCACAGTTGGCATTATAATATAATATAATATAATATAATATAATATAATATAATATAATATAATATAATATAATATAATATAATATAATATAACTTATTCACTCATTTACTCACTCGTCAACCGCTTTATCCGTTAAGGGGTGCGGGGGGGGGGGGGGGGGGGGTCGATGCTTGGTGGCTGGAGTCTATACCAGCTGGCATCGGGCTGAAGGCAGTATACACCCTGGACAGGATGCCAATCCATCACAGGGCAGACAGACACAGACAGACACACAGACACATTCACTCACACCTAAGGGGCAATTTTTATCCGACATCTAATTAGCCTGAACTAATTTCTTTGGACTGTGGGAGGAAACCGGAGCACCCGCAGACACGGGAAATAATATAATATAATATAATATAATATAATATAATATAATATAATAATTATATAATATAATAATAATTATATAGTAATATAATTGATTATAATTAATAGTAATATAATATAATATAATAATATTAATAATTATATAATAATATAATTGATTATAATTAATAGTAATGTAATATAATTGCTTCAAACACGGAAATTATAATTTTTCTTCCACAAAATTGGCGGTCCCTGGTGTTTAAGGTGCTGAACTGCAAGTCGAGATCCCCTAAAGAAGCTCGTTAAAAATAACGACTGGGTGAGAGCACTCGTTAATCTGCGATCGAGTTTACGTAGTACTTTAGTTACGCACGGGTTTGGGAAACACTCTTTAATTAACGATCAATCTTAAGTACGAGTTAACGAAGTTCTTAGCCTTACGAAGCTTTCGGGAAACCCACCCCAGATCTATTAATTGACTAAATTAGCTAGCCTATTAGCTTACCTGTTCAGGAGAAAAGTTGCCAGCGCTGTGTCGGTCTTGTAGTCTTTTTAAGCTCGAAATCTACTGTACCCTTAGAACTCACTGCCAATATTCACTCTTGTTTAATTCATTCTTTAGTTGCTAAACTTTTTTTACACATGCCAAAGGCTTTCTAGGCTGTGTAGAAGCTAAGGTTTTAGCTGAACTCTGCTTGCTATCTTCCATGATGTAACACCGATTGATGGCTGGCCACCTCAGGGGTGGGGTAAGTGTTGGGGAATGAGCAGCAGGTGGAGTCAGAGGACAAAACAAACAGATACCAGCCAAGATCTGCACAGTCCACATAGGGACATACTGGCTAAAGTGCTGCTGCAAGAGCTGCCAGTGCTTTAACTTAACATGTTTCTTTATTATCTGATGATACATACTGATCATTTTATCATTTACTACAGAAAATTAATTACAAATTGGTCCTTTAAGGTTGTTTTTCATTATCTACATTAAAAGCTGTAATGCAATTATTTGCTGTAAGGGTTAAAGGCCACATATGAAGTTGTATTGAGACAGAGGGTCAGAAGTTTGAAATGATGCTGGGATGAAAAACAACTGTAGCTGCGTGCAAAGCGCAACCGGAGGAGCAGCGACTGGCGCTTCTCGTGCAGAGACTGAAAATGGATCAGAAACTAGTTTTACACCTAAATTAACAAGATTTCACGAGGTCTAATCCACAAATATACTCCGTTTTGAACGTTTTGAAAATGTTTGGAGAGCTATTAAATAACAAATCAAATTGTTATCATATCACAGCACTAAATTTTTTAAGACCTTATTCTCATGTATCCCAGATACATGTTTTAAGTGATATTACTGTATCATTTTGGAGTAATTGGATACCAAACTTAGGAAAAATGTCTATTCGGTTTTGTATAAAAAAGATTTCGGAGTGCTATAAAACCAAAAAAATCAAATTGTTATTAAATCAAAACATGACATCCTTAAAGAATACCTTCCATACTATTAATGTCATGCATTTCAAGTGATTGTATTGTATTATTTTGGAGTAGTTGGATACCAAACTTAGGAAAAATGTCTATTTGCTTTTGCTTTTTTTTTTTTTTTACTTTTGATTTCGGTGTCCTATAAAACCAGCAAACCAAATTGTTATCCAGTGCCACCAAGACAGTCTTAAAGAACACATTCCATACTATTAATGACATAAGTAAGAAATTATATTACTGTTTTATGCTGGAGTAATTGGATACCAAACTTAGGAAAAATGTCTATTCGGTTGTGCATAAACCACATTTCAGAGTCCTGTAAAACCACCAAATCAAATTCTTATCCATTGCCACCAAGACAGTCTTGAAGAACACATTCTATACTTTCAAGGACTTGAGTAACAAGTGATATTACCGTATAATTTTGGAGTAATGGGATACAAACTTAGAAAAAATGTCTATGTTCTTTTACATAAACCAGATTTCAGAATCCTGTAAAACCAGCAAATCAAATTGTGACCAAATGCCACTAAGACAGTCTTGAAGAACACATTCAACATTATTAAAGACAAGAGTAACAAGTAATTTCACTGTATCCTTTTGAAGTAATTGGATACCAAACTTAAAAAAAATGTCTATTCGGTTGTGCATAAACCACATTTCAGAGTCCTATAAAACCAGCAAATCAAATTGTTATCCAATGCCACTAATAATATCTTGAAAAATACATTCTATACTATTATTGACACAAGTATCAAGTGATATTACTGTATTATGTTTAAGTAATTAAATACCAAATATAGGAAAAATGTTGATTTACTTTTGCATAAACCAGATTTCAGAGTCCTATAAAGCCAGCAAATCAAAATTGTTATCTAATGCCACTAATAAGGTCTTAAAATACATTCTATACTATTATTGACACAAGTATCAAGTGATATTACTGTATCATTTTGGAGTAATTGAATACCAAACTTAGGAAAAATGTCTATTCGGTTGTGCATAAACCACATTTCAGAGTCCTATAAAACCAGCAAATCAAATTGTTATCCAATGGCACCAAGACAGTCTTGAAGAACACATTCCATACTATTAATAAAATGAGTAACAAAGAATATTACTGTATCATTTTGGAGTAATTAAATACCAAATATAGGAAAAATGTTGATTTACTTTTGCATAAACCAGATTTTAGAGTCCTATTAAACCAGCAAATCAAAATTGTTATCCAATGCCACTAATAAGGTCTTAAAAATACATTGTATACTATTATTGACACAAGTATCAAGTGATATTACTGTATCATTTTGGAGTAATTGAATACCAAACTTAGGAAAAATGTCTATTCGGTTGTGCATAAACCACATTTCAGAGTCCTATAAAACCAGCGAATCAAATTGTTATCCAATGGCACCAAGACAGTTTTGAAGAACCCATTCCATATCAGTAATGACATGAGTAACTATTGATATTACTGTAAAATTTTGGAGTAATTGGATACCAAACTTAGAAAAAATGTCTATTCGGTTGTGCATAAACCACATTTCAGAGTCCTATAAAACCAGCAAACCAAATTGTTATCCAATGGCACCAAGACAGTCCTAAAGAACACATTCCATACTATTAATGACATGAGTACCGAGTGATATTACTGTATCTTTTTGGAGTAATTGAATACCAAACTTAGGAAAAATGTCTGTTCGGTGTGCATAAACCAGATTTCCGAGTCCTATAAAACTAGTAAATCAAATTATCCAATTAATCCAAAATGATACAGTAATATCCTTTGTTACTCACGTCACTAATAGTATGTAATGTGTTCTTCAAGAATGTCTCAGTGGCATTGGATAACAATTTGATTTGCTGGTTTTATGGGACTCCGAAATCTGGTGTATATCACCAGGGGTGTAGCAGCAAATGCTGGGCCCTGTACACTCTCAATGTCAGTGGGCCCCTATCCATGCCAGTATACAAGGAAGGTGAGCGAAAAAAAAAAATCTGGATTTTCATGGGCCCTTCTCCCTACTCGGGCCCTGGGTAGTCAGGTCCACTTTTCCCCCCACTACCACACCCATGTATATCACTTCAAACATGTATCTGGGATACATGAGAATAAGATCTCTAAGAATTTATTGCTGTGATATGATAACAATTCGATTTGCTTATTTAATAGCTCTCCAAACATTTCCAAAACGTTACACTGTTCTACAGATAAGCAGTGGTCTTTCTGGAGTATATTTGTGGATTAGACCTCGTTAAATCATGTTTATTTAGGTGTAAAACTAGTTTCTGATCCATGTTCAGTCTCTGCACGAGAAGCGCCAGTCGCTGCTCCTCCGGGTGCGCTGTGCACGCGGCAACCGTAAAACACGGTTTAGACGCGCACTCCAGTTTTCGGTGTAGATAGCGCGACCGAGCGTTTTCTAAGTGCAGATGGCGTGACCGCGGTCTTTTTTTTTATTCTACTACAACCTCTTACACCCCCGACACACTCTCTTTCACTCTCTCTGTCTCTCTCTCTCTCTCTCTCTCTCTCTCTCTCTCTCTCTCTCTCTCTCTCACCCACACCGTTCTCTCACACACTCCTTCCCTCCCTCACACACTTACTAAGACACACTAGCCCTCCCTCCCTCCCTCTCTCCCCCCTCTCTCCCTCTCTCTCTCTTTCTTTCTCTTTATGAGGGGACTTCAAGTTTCTCCACAGTTCAGTTCAGAAGTAAGTGAAGATCAGGATGGAGACTTCCTGAGAGGAGCTGAAAACGCTGAGCAGGTAAATGACACACACACACACACACATTGGAACCAACACTCTCTTAGGAGTCTGTTACCCACCTCTGTCCTCTCGCTCGCGGTTCCGTTTGTTAGAAGTTGTTTTCTTGAGCTCTGTAACCGGTGTTCTGTCGATTTGTGCTACCCTGTCAAACTGTGCTACCCTAGTGTATATTTAAAGGTAAAAATCCCAGAAAAGCACCATATTTTAAAAGAATTAATTAATATATAAGGATACAGTTAAAAGGGAATAGGCGTGATTATATTTTGTATTTGTATTACATTGCTCGATTATTACTTGTTATTATTATTATTATTATTATTATTATTATTATTTACTGCCATTTACACTCCATTCTACAAAAAAAAATACATAATGACAGAGGAGGGATTAAGGTTGTTGAATATGCACCACCTAAAATTCAGTAGAACTACCACAAAACATGGGAATATAAAATACATTTGGGTCCGCGCATGCGCACTTGTTTTGAGAAGCCCATTTCGACGTGTAGCACATGTCGACACCCGGTACCGAATAAACACCGCTATGCAGGTCTGTAGACGCTCTGATCTACAGAAATGTAGGTCGTAAATTGGGGTGACCAAAACTCAGCGTCAGGGACATATCTAATACTAACGTTTAAATAATTATGTCAAGGTAAGATAGTAGTCATGGTGACTAAAATTCAACGTCGGCCAAACGTCTGCTAATGATTGTAGCGCAAAAATCATTGATGATTGTTGTCTGTTTGGAAAATATGGTTTTTAGTAAACTAAGTTTGCATTTTGATATCAATCCTGTGTTGGAGGACAAAAATATGACAAAAATCTTCAAAACATCTCACGCGTCATTCAGTGTCATATTGATGTAAAATATCAACATTTAGGCTGTTCTTATTTCATTAGGTATGCTGACTACCTGTAACTGTAGCAAATGTAATGTAAAAAACGTTAAAATACCTAAATTAAATATCTACAGTCTAACTTTGGAGCTTGATGTCTGACGGATATGTGACTTTTATTCTAACTAAAATTCAAAATGATATTGTCATATCATAATATTGAGTTTTGCACTCAGCTTGATTTATTTTTTATTGCAAATTGATATCCTGGGTCCACACAACACCAAAAACACGACACGCAAATGTTTGCAGACATCTTTTCTAAAAACAGATAAACATTGAACTATGCCTAATGCCAGGCATGGGTATAAAATGAAAAGGGTTTTAGTGCACTTATGTTCTCTGGAATGATGGTGCTTCATCCAGAATTAAGATGAGTCCTGACCTTGCTAATGCTCTTGTCACTGAATGCAATCAAATCATCACAGCAAAGTTTAAGAATCTAGTAGAAAAGCTTCCCTGGGCAGACTTTTACTCAAACAAAAGCAGGATAAACTCTTTTTTAACACCATTGGTTTTGGAAAAACAATTGTAAACAAATGTTCCAATACTTTTATCTGTGTTGTTAATTTTATTTTCAGTTTATTATATGTAATAGATCATATTATGACACAGATGATTTCACATTATGATAGTAATTTTAATTTTGGTGTTATTATAAGCCTGTATTGTGTCTTTTTATTGTAAAAAAATCTGTTTTATACTTCATGATATGGCAGGATCACTGTTACTGTTGTGCAAGTGTTGAATTGTTTGCATCCTATACATGAGCGTTGAGTTGTCTTCCGCTTTTGGTTGATTTAATATTCGATTTAAGATTGAAAATCGCCCAGATTGCTCTGATAGGCTCTCATACTGCAGTGTATAGGTTCTGGGAAAGCGTGCACTTACCCCCATGGTTTTCATGCATATTGATAGTGGCTCCCTGATGGCTACAAATCAGGATATTGTATATCTGCTTGTGCATAGTGAGTGAGTGACGGATGTAGAGTGTGACTGGGGTGTATCTATGCCTCTTGACACGATGTATCGCAATGGAAAAATATGACAAAGCCAGAGCAATAGTGGACGAGAGGCAGTGGAAAGGGAGCAGAGAGAGAGTGGGGAGGAGGTGAAGATGGAGAGGCAGTGAAGAGGGAGAGGGAGCAGAGAGGAAGCAGAGATGGAGAGAAATTGGAGAGGGAGCGCAGCGGGAGCAGAGAGGGAGAGGGAGCAGAGAGGAAGCAGAGAGATAGAGGAATTGGAGAGGGAGCTTAGCGGGAGCAGAGGGAGAGGGAGCGGAGAGGGAGCAGAGAGGGGGAGAGAATGGAGAGGGAGCGAAAGGGGGACGGAGCAGAGAGGGGAAGGAGGCAGAGAGGGGAAGGGAGCAGAGAGGGCGAGGGAGCAGAGAGGGAATGGAGAGGGAGCGGGGAGCAGAGAGGGAGAGGAGGCGGAGCGGGGAGCAGAGAGGGAGAGGGTGAGAGCGATTGGAACGGGAGTGGGAGCAGAAAGGGAGAGGGAGCAGAGAGGGGGAGAGAATGGAGAGGGAGCGAAAGGGGGACGGAGCAGAGAGGGGAAGGAGGCAGAGAGGGGAAGGGAGCAGAGAGGGCGAGGGAGCAGAGAGGGAATGGAGAGGGAGCGGGGAGCAGAGAGGGAGAGGAGGCGGAGCGGGGAGCAGAGAGGGAGAGGGTGAGAGCGATTGGAACGGGAGTGGGAGCAGAAAGGGAGCGGGAGCTGAGAGTGATAGAGAGTGGAGAAGGATTGAAATAGAGAGATTGTAGAGGGAAAGGGGAGCAGAGAGGGAGCAAAGCGGAACGGAGAGGGGGCAGAGAGGGAATGGAGAGGAAGCGGGGAGCAGAGAGGAAGCAGAGAGGGAGAGGAGGCGGAGCGGGGAGCAGAGTGAGAGGTGAGAGTGGGTGCTGAGAGTGATAGAGAGTGGAGAAGGAGTGGAATAGACCAGAGAAGGAAATGGAGCAGAGTCGGAGCAGAGAGGAAATGGAGTTGGGAGAAAAGAGCAAGAGGAGAGGAAATGGAGAAGGAGAGGAAGCGGGATGCAGAGAAGGAGCAAAGAGGCAGAGGTAGCAGAGAGGAAATTAAGAGGAATCGGAGAGGGAGTTTACTCGGAGCAGAGGAAGAGGGAGTGGACAGCAACAGGGAGCAGAGATGGAGCAAAAGTGGAGAGGAAGCTGAGCTGGAGAAGAGAGAGGGAGCAGAGCGAGAGCAGAAACAGAATGGAGAGGGAGTGAGGAGCAGAGAGGGAGAGGGAGCAGAGAGGCAATGGAGAGGAAGCAGAGTGGGAGCGGTGAGGGAGTGGACAGGATGAAGGAGTAAAGATGGAGTGGGAACAGAGATGGAGAGGGAGCAAAGTGGAAATGTGGAAAGTGAATAGAGAGTGTGGGGAGCAGAGAGAAAGTGGAGAGAGAGCAGAGAGGGAGTTCACTGGGAGTGGAGAGAAAGAGGGAGTGGACAGCAAAAGGGAGCAGAGATGAAGCAGAAGTGGAGAGGGAGCGCTGAGGCAGAGGAAACGGAGAGGGAGCGAGGAGCAGAGAAGAAGCGGACAGGGAATGGAGAGGGAGTGAGGAGCGGCAAGGAAGCAGAAAGGGAGAGGCATCAGAGAAGGAGTGTAAAGGGAGCAGAGAGGAAATTGAGAGGCAGCAGGGAGCAGAGAGGGAGAGGGAGCAGAGAGGCAATAAAAATGGAGCAGAGAGGGAGTTGACATAAAGAAGGAGTGGAGATGGAGTAGAAACAGAGAGGGTGTGGAGAGAAAGCAGAGAGCCATTGGAAAGGGAGTGTAGAAAGAGTGGGAGCAGAGAGGGAGCGGCAGCGGAGAGGGAATAAAGAGGGAGCGGGGATCAGAGTGGAGGCAGAGAGGGATTGGAAATGGAGTGGGAAGCGAGTGAGAGCATAGACGGAGCGGGAGTAAAGAGTGATAGGTAGTGGAGGAGGAGTGGAAAGAGAAAGGGAGTGGAGCAGAGATGGAGCGGGAACAGAGAGTGCATCATTACACCACTATATTTACATATTTTACACTTAAAATAAATAATAAAGGATTTTCTTGATTCACATCTGTTATAAGAAAATCGAATCATGAACTCAGCATTGTGAATTGAATCTAAAACCAAGGGTTGGCCGATACGATGGTATTTCGGTATACCACGGTATTTAAATATGGTGACGGTATTGTAAAATAGTGACGGTATATTAACCACGTGCCGTGCCAAATCTGTAATAGGGTTGGGCGATGTCACCTTAATTGGCAGATGACGATGTTTACAGCTAAACATCATGATGGACGATGATATCGTTGCCGGGGGGGTTTCAAATAATTCAAACAGCTCACCAAAACCTCAACCTATCCTTTATATTTGACAATATTTGATTAAATTTACAGGTCCTCACTCATCTTAATTTATTTAACTAAACTGAGTTGTTATACTATTTATAGCCTTGCGCTGAGAGAGAGAGAGCGTAGCGCGGCACATTTTACCTGATTTCTCTTGATTGAATATCAATAAATGTGTGAATTTAATACCATTTAATACCATACATTTAACTACACTTCATAGGACCTTATTTATTAAAACGTTTTTTTTTTTTATCGCAACACTGCCCTCGCTTTCCTTATGACTGTTTGATCCAGCTGTTATATTATATTATGTTATATTAATACCATTTTAACGTTTTTCATTTCTATGTTTTGAAATTTGTTAGATTATATTTTTGTCAACATTTTGGGTTTATTTTCGTTTGTTATTTTTGTAATAATAATAGAAATTACATAATTTATTTTCTTTTGTACATTTTTTAAGGGGCGAGTGAAAAAGTAAGTCAATTGTTACTTTAACTGGTTACTACTTACTTTTATAGTGGAGTAACTCCGTTAGTAACTCTTTTTTGGAAAAGTAACTAGTAAATATAACTAACTACTTTTTCAAAGTAACGTGCCCAACACTGGCTGACAATGAGCAAGTTTCCCGACACAACGAGCAGGCTTATTCTATTTGCGTGAATAACATGAAATGTTTAAAATTAATACAGACATGTAGAAAAATAATGAAGACAAGCTATAACCTAGATATAGGGTTGCAGCGGTAACCGGTTTCACGGTATACCATGGTATTAAAATGCACGGTTATCATACCGTGTGTGTTTGCTTATTACCGGTAAAAGGCCAGCCAGCGGAGAAACTCACCCGCGCATGCGCAACTCTGCTCCGCTTCAGCTGCTCAGCACACAGCGGTGAGAACAGCAGAAAGTGCATCAGACTAAACAAATCTCCGTCCGCCTAAAAAAAGGCTAAACTAAAATCAGCAGTGTGGGACTATTTCGGAGACCCGCCGAACGCACCCGAGGATGGTTATCCGATTTGTAATCAATGTGGCCTTAAAGTCACAGCTAAAGGTGAACATACGTCAAACCTGTTCTCCCATCTCCGAGAACACCACCCCGCTGTGCAGCGCAAAGTATGTGTTTAGTTTATAATTTTACTCTGAACCTAAATAAAACCTCTTTGTAGTCGTGCACAACCAATGCGTTAAGCGCCCGCAAAAGCGCTGAGTTATCCAAAATTTGGGCACGGAGGTACAGGCGTGAAGTGCGTGCTACGATGGATTCACGTGTCCGTGTAAAGGTCCTGGCCGGACTGGATGTGAAAGACGCCATTCATTTACATGCGTTCATTTTCAAATTCTGACGTGCCTGTTTTTCATATGTTAAAACCAGACTCGGTGTGAAAGCCTTAAAATAGAAATCTCTATTGTGAGGATCATGTCAGAAATAAATCCCCTCTTTCTGCAGTATCTGGTTATTTACCAACTTGGCAGTAAAACGGACGTTTACAACAGTTGTTGATCAGACACTGACCCAGGCTCAGTTTATCAGATATTAAATAATTTAAACTTAAATAATTGTACTGAATATTTTAAATACAGAATCTTTACTTTACTTAGAGGACATGTAATGTGTGTAACATGTGTGTGTGTTTGTATATATATATATATTGTGGCGTGGAAGAGGAAGGAAGACCCGTGAGACTCATGCTGAATGCTCAACAGCTCCTTTATTGAACCGGCTTGCCACTCACTTACAGCCTTTAACAAGACTAGGAGAGATAAAACCAAACCCCACAGAGCTCAAATAGCCAAAGGCCACCAACCCAGCTGTGTGTCTCCCAGATGGCAGATCCAGAGTGGTGCCCACCCTCTCTGCATAACCCCTCCCAAGGGAGATGCCCCACCCCTATATATATATATATATATATTTTATATACACTCTTAATGCCCTTAAGAGTAGTGGAAAAAACTAATTTCCTTCACCTGATGGTGTACAGTTTATTTTTTTTAAGGAGACATTAAATTATAATTGTTCCAGGTTTCTACAATAAATAGTTAATTGAACAAAAAACCTTTGTTGTCATTTTAAGGGTCAGTTTAATAATATATGTAACAAACTGTGATACCGTGATAACCGTGATACCGCGGTATTTTCTGAGACGGTTATCATACCATGAAAATCTCATACCGTTGCAACCCTACCTAGATATAAATAATAATATCCTAATAATAGAATAATAATAAATAATAGAATAATATGCCAAGTAGGCATATTTGTAGCTAGAGATGGGACCGATCCGATACAATATCGGTATCGGGGCCGATATTGACGTAATCTGACGAATCGGATATCGGGCGGGCACTGCCGATCCACTTACCGATCCATATTCCAGTCCAAAGCTTGAGCTGAACAATAAACCCGCCATAACGTTAATACAAAACGCATCCCTGATCAGGATTCCAGTTTAACAGTTTACCCTGAACCCCCAGCAGCTTCAGTCTGCGGCTGACTGAGTAACTTTAGCTGTTTATCTACAAAAAAAGTCCATTATCTGGAGAGTTTTCACTTTGGAAACGCTGTACAGCAGAACGGTACACGTAAAGTCAGCGTCTGAGAGGTAAACAGATTAACACCAGCAGTCTGTTAGCCTAGCTAGCACTGAACTGACAGCAGCTGCATTCCGGTGTTGTGAAGGTATTATAACTACAGACTGGAGTAAACTATATTCATAATCCACATATCCTATAAAACCACAGCATCTACAAACACTAACCAGCACAAACACACCCATCTGTTATTAAAAAACAGTCATTAATTTAGTTCGGAAATACAGTTAGCGTTGCCACTTAGCCGTTAGCCATCTCCATTAAGATCAAAATCATTCCGGCATTGTGAATGTAATAAATAACTATCTTAAGTGAACTACAGCCATAATCCACATCTAATATCAAACCACAGATCCTACCAACCCTAACCAGCACTAAGAAATCAATCTGTTATTAAAAAACAGTGATTAATTTAGCTCGGAAATACAGTTAGCATCGCCAGTTAGCCGTTAGCTATTGCAGCTAATCCTCTACGCTACCTGTCAAAATAAAAGTCTCCTGCACAACCGTTGCAAAAAATGCCCTGAATTTAATATTTAACGTATTTAATATTTTACTTTTTTTATATTTAATAAAATTTCAAACATTTTATTTGAAAGGAAACTATTGTGTAATTGCATATGAAGTGTGTCAAATAAATGACTTTTGAATGCATTTACATTAAATGCACCTGTGGATACTCTTAAAAGGGCTGTGTGGTCTGTTTCAGCCTCATTATTTAACCTTAATCATAGTACTATTAATAAACTAAAAGTATCGGTATTTGTATCGGTATCGCCAATCTTATATCAGTTTTATATCGGATCGGAGCTGAAAAAAAGTGTATCGTCCCATCACTATTTGTAGCAGTAGGGTATTTTAATTTTCATCCCTGACTCTAATTCATTTAAGTTATATACTTGATTTGATCTTTTTCCTTACAATCCCTGCTAAAGTTTTAGGTGAAGGAGACACTAAAGAAGGTCAGTGCATGTTTCTGGAAAAACAAAAAAGTGGGCGTGGCATCGCGATGGATGATGTTGGGTCATAAATGACGATGGACGATATCACAACCCTAATCTGTACTTTGAAAAACGGGACATTTAAGACATTTTGCGCATCCACAATGAAAGAGCAGTGGGAGGGGTAAGCAGTTGGAGCTCACTGATTGGTTATGGGGTGGGGATTCTCACTGAGGAGACCATTTAGCAAAAACTCAATAAACTCTACAGGTTGCACTAATTTTCACAGAAATTATCAGATTTATTAGTTTATCCTGCCGCGTGGGGTGTTCTGGTGTATGAGTTACTTCCAGGTAAAGTTACAGCTGCTTCTCAAATGGACTAATAGCTGAGTGGAGTTTATTCTTCATCTCCTGTTTCCCCCGCTGAATCTTGCTGTTTAAAAGAATGGAAAATGAATAACAATAATAATATAGTTCTGCATACTAGAGTTTAGATTCCTGGTGCGCTGTCGGGTTCGGCTGTGGAAAATGGTCTGTGACGTGACGTAGAACTCAAACATGTGAATGAGCTCTCAACATCATTAAAAAAAGACCAGTGAGACCTTCTGTATGCTAAATAACAGAGAAGGCAGCAACAAGGTAGAACTAATAAGCTAACAACAACATTTAATAAAAACAGAAAAAATAGACATGAAATATGAAAATAACCAACTAAATTAAGCTCAAAATGCTAAAAGAAATAAAATCTAACGAATTCCAAAAGATCAACGAAATATTGAACAAACATAAAGTAATATTTAAAAAAAACCAAAGTAAATAAACTGCGTCTGGCGAAGAAACCAAACAAACAAATAACAAAAAAAAAAAAACAAGAAAAGAACAAAAACAACAATTTGAGAGCAACTAAAGTTGGACTAATCTGGGGGAAATTCATATATATTTTATTCAAAGTGTGATATTTTGACATAATTGAGCAGCCTTTTTAGTATAGTGTTAAAGACTAATATGTAAATATGTAATAAGTTTATTAAGAAATTTTATTGTTTATTAATCAATGTTAATTGTTTAAAAATAGCTTTTTTAACTTATCTGTAGATTTTTACCCCATAGAGTTTTGGTAAGCACCATCTACTATACAAACTCTGAGTTTTAATCTGTAACTAAGGTGTACTGAAACTTCAAATCACACCATTCTGTTCTATTTTCATACTACTATATAAGTTATAGCTTGTTTTATATATCTTTTTGCATTTCTACTTAATTGTATTATTATTGTCATCGATTCTACCATTGTTTTAGACCCTATTGTAGTGCGTCATTGTGTGTGCAAAAAAATGTTTAAAAAATACAAAAAGATTTTCAGAAAGAAGAAGCTTGGTTTATGGTGTGTAAAAAAGTAATTATTGCCACCTCTAGTCTACCAAGTTTTTGTAGCTCTGACTCTTAGTCTGCTAAATTTTTTTGAACCCACAACATTGCTGCTTAGGGCTATATGTTTGAATTGTGATTTCTGTTTTAGTTGCTTGTCTTTTATTTATTGCACATCAGACATGATGCCAGTCTTTATTTTGTACCTGCTGCACATAAAATAATATTATGTGTGATAAAGACTGAAATAATGATTATACGGTTGATGGTAAAGTTGGTCTCTCTCTACATTCAGTTATGTGGGGTGATGTTTTTTGTTGAGCACAGTTGCTTGTTCAGTCATTGTTGAACATTTTAATCAAGAAGGCATTTATAACTTCTGGATATAGCCGTACACAAATACTGTACAGTATGTTGCTTAGGGTTCTTTCACACCTGCCTTGTTTGGTTCAGACTTTGTACTTTTCAGTTTGAGTTCGAACCAAAACAGCAGGTGCAAAAGGGGCCACAAATCACTGCCCAGACCAAAAGACCAAAATTTTATGCAGCATGAGGTGACTACAGGTGTATAATACTAGCCACAGGTGTTTGATATTATCCAGCTAATGAATTTGCACAGTGAGGTTTGCAGAGTGTGCAGTTAGATAGCTGTTAATTTGCAGATTGAACAGGTCACTTTAGCCATTATCATAACCTGAGAGGTTTGGCAGAAGCCACCACTGGTCCTTAATCATCCTGCAAAATCATATCATAGGAGTTGCTTAGGAAAACTTGTGATGTAGGCCCCCTACACTTACTGCACTGTTAGTAGGCTAGCTTTAGCTGTTTTAATCTTAGCTGCTCCTTCAATTTATATATATATTTTAAAGGTGAGGCCTACTCGTTGTATGCACTGTCTATAATGCTAAAACATTACATCTTTATTCTTTTGACATAGTGTAATCTGACAGTGGTTCTTTATATTTTTTTTCAAAATGATACTAATATTAAGCTCCGCCCCTAGTAATTAGTGTTTCCACCTGTCTTGTTTGTTACCCCACCCCTCGTTACCGGTTCCAGGTGTTTCTCACTCTCTTTGTGTATATAAACCCCTTTGTTTCAGAGTTTCTCATCTAGACTTTTGTATGCTGTCTGTGCTCGTGGCAGGTTTGTCTGCTTTGTAAATCATATTGGTATTCTCTATGTTTCTTGATTACTAGTTTTCTTAGTTTAGTTTTCTTTGCGTGACTTTGTGATTTATTTTTTTCCTGCCCTTTCATATTCGTCCATGACATACATGGAATCAAACCTTTTTTTACATTGACTGCTATTGACAGTGTATGGTTTGTATGGTATTGTGGGAACTGTAGTGGTATAGCAGTATTGCTATGGTTAGCATGGTATCCTCCTTTTTTCCTATCTGCAATTTATAGATACTCATCACACTCATCTCTTATTGTTCTCACCTTGAAAAAAAAAAGTATTTCATCAATACTGTGGTGTTTAGTTTCTTATTTCAACTTTTGGTGAATTAGATAAGGATTTGTGTTGGTAAATTTGTGTATGTGCCATATATTGCCTGCCACCTGTGGTAGTTAATGCAGCCTGTAGTAATTAATAGGGGTGTGACGAGACACTAATATCACGAGACGAGACGAGAGGAGATTTAAAAATAACATTTTAAAGAAAATGTCAACAATGAAAAATGGCTTGAAAATTAGTTTGACAAAATCATATAACACAAACTTGACAGTTTCTCTCACACGTTGATTCTATAAGAAATAGAAATAAGAATAAGTAAAAATAAAAAATACAAATAAGTTTTCGAGTTCTTACATAGTGCAAACAATAACTGCAAACCACAACCAGTCATATTAAGCCTATGGTTTGTGTTTTTTTTCTCCTAAATCTCTTGTAATTTACTAACTATCATATATTTAACTATAATTTAACAGTCATAATAAGACTATGCTTGAAGTGCAAACAGAGACAGAACATTTTTTAAAATACAGTACAGAGCTAAGGGATTAGTAAAACTGCCTATGAAACAGTCACGTGTACGATTTACTTACAGTATTTACATATGGTTTCCACTGGAGCCAAAATGCAGCCAGACATACAACTTAAAAGTAGCATCTTCTATGTCAGGGGTATTTAATTAGAATTCAGTATGTTCCAGAGAAAATTTCGACAGGCCAAGGTCCGGACTGATTGTTAACTTGTGATATGATTAAGCGCTATATCGCGCACGCTCGGCGTGACTTTAGTTTCCGCCCGTTCTCGTTTTTCCCGCCCGTTCTCGGGCTCCCTATCTCCTTATAAAGTTTTTTTTTCACGGCCGCTTCCCAATTCAACAGCCAGAGCAGCGGGACTGCAACCCTGACAACACGGGTTCGGTCCCGCGTGAGGAGCAGTGTGTTTATTTTTTTTTTCCTTAAAACGTCTGCACAGATCTGATTGACTGAAGAGAGCATTTTGTGATCTTACCCCACACGTGATTGGTCTGTGAGTTTACTGCGCCGCAAAGCGTGTATACAATTAAATCCTTCTCAGTAGGTTTGGGTGTGCATTGGAAAACATTTGGGTCTGGACCGCGGTCCGCCCATTAGTGACCTCTGTTCTATGCAAATGCCCGAATTTTCCTCTTCTGCTGAGAGCTGCTCTCACTGCTCAGCAACTCGCTGTATCATTACTGTGTTGCCAGATCCCTCTTAAAAAGTCCACACTAAACTGTTTTTTCTTCCCGCGAGGTCTCGTCACACCCCTAGTAATTAATTATTATCATTACTTCCCTAGGGATTATATTGTGCAGTATAAGCAAATATATACCCCTTGCTGTTCTGTTTTATCATCATGACCACATAAACTATTACAAAATACTTTAGAACATGCACAGCATTTCGTAATAAGCTATTTAATGAGGGTAATAAAAATATTCTTGAATAATTTCAATGGTTGATCTGCGTTATTTCATCAGTCCGCTTCTCAGAAACTACCTCCACCATGTTTTTTTTACAGTGTAAGTGCACAGACGTTAACTACTAAACGATTGAGGACCATCCTGTGGTTCATGCCTCAGCAGTCTGTTCATCTCGGCTCTGCAATGCCAGAGGACCCTATTAAAGACGCCATGACGGTACCCACGGCCCCTGAGAGATCCCTCACAGACAAAACAAACAACAATGACCCACTAGCCAGTGCAGTCACTATCCCTATGGTCACGGAGGGTCAACTGACGGCCGCTACGGGCGGAGCGGAGCTTTCCTGCTACAGGTAGGTATCCCCTGAAAATCTGCACTCTCAACATTTCCACAGAAGATCCACTTTGATTTTTATAAAGAACCAGACATGTGAGTGAAATGTTTTAAATGTAAAATCTATGTCTTTAATATGCAAAAAAAGTAATTCGATTTTCTTTATGGTTGTTTTTAGTGTGTAATTCACGTCCATCTCAGTCTAAACACTGGCACCTGCATTGTGTAGCAGCTCAACTCTGTGCTTAAAACTTAATTTTACACATCTCTCCATCTTTGGTTATATCAAAGTTAGTACACTTATTACTGTTATTAATATCTTAACAATGAGGCCAGGTGAATTATGGGAGTTGGAGTGAGGTCTGGTAGTGGGTGCAGATGGATGGGATGTTCCATTTCTAAAATTGTGCGGGTATTTAACATTCTTCCAGCCACAGTGTAAAAGGCATTACCACCTGTAGTGGAAAGTGCAGTGGTTATGTGGTAATGATAGTGACTGGCGGTATCTGGCTAGAATTGCGACTCAGCAGAGATCACATCTATGTTAATTTTCACAAACCAGTGCACCATTCTTTAGGTTCCTTGGGGCATTTCAAATTAAATCAAATTAAATTTATTTGTATAGCGCTTTTTTACAACTGGTGTTGGCACAAAGCAGCTTTACAGAAACATGATTACAGGACAAAGAATAAGGCAAAAACATTAAACATACAAAATACAGAATACAGAACCCCCAGTGAGTGCGGAGGCAAAGACAAACTCCCTCAGAGCTGCAGGAGGAGGAAGAAAACTTGTGAGGACCAAGACTCACATTTAAGGGCGGACCATCCTACCACTGGTCAAACGGCTTTTAAATGAAAATTTAAAAAGTCTTTTATACATCCACATAGGTTTTATATATTCAGGAGAATAATAGCGCCACTAATGGCTTGGATGTAATCAGTAGTGGAGAATAAGATAGATGATGAGCAGCTGATGGAGAAAAGCTGACTTCAGAAACTTCTTGTCTGGCCGGACAGGAGACGCCAGAGCCTGAGGGTCCAACATCCATCGGTATCGGGTCAGACAGGTGGGCAGTCAGTAACTCGGAGGAAGGCAGAGAGATGGAATTAGTTTTGACTGGATTTATGTAAAACAGAGAATTTAAGATATTATCAGAGTGTGGCTAATGACTCCGGCAGAACTGAATACTAAAACAGCCTAACTAAAGGCAGAGAGCCAGAAGGTAACATAGACACGGAGGCTCCCTGAAACACTGGCATCCACCCACTCCACCGTCCACAAACCTGAGTGACCGTGTGCAGTGGGAGAACAACAGCACCAGCATCTCAGTTTACCACAATTCCCTCTGTCCATGAACCCCTGGATCTGCAGCCTTATCTAAAGGAAAAAATATTAATCACCAAAAGCTAAACTAAACAAGTAAGTTTTCAGTCTAGACTTAAAGATTGAGACTGTGTCTGAGTCCCGAACATATTCGGGGAGATTATTCCAGAGTTGAGGCGCTTTATAAGAGAAAGCTCTTCCTCCTGCAGAGCTCCTCTGAATTTTAGGAACTACTAAGAAACCAGCAGAGATCTAAGTAATCGTGGTGGTTCATAATAGGAGATGAGGTCTCGTAAATAATCAGGAGCGAGCCCATGTAGGGCTTTATACGTTAACAGGAGAATTTTATAGTCTATGCGGAATTTGACTGGAAGCCAGTGCAGTGCTGACAGGACTGGACTAATATGGTCAAATTTTCTCGTTTTAGTAAGGACCCTGGCTGCAGCATTTTGAACTAGCTGAAGTTTATTTAAGTTACTGCTGGAACATCCTGACAGTAGGGAATTACAATAATCTAGCCTTGAGGTAATAAAGGCATGTACTCATTTTTCTGCGTCATGCAGTGATAGGGCATTTCTTAGCTTGGCAATATTACGTAGGTGTAGAAAAGCTGTTCTTGTGACATTAGATATGTGTTTATCGAATGCTAGATCTGAATCTATAATCACTCCAAGGTTTTTAGCTGCTGAACGGAGACGGTGACGGAGAAGTCGGACAGATTTAGCATTAAGTCTGATAATTTATTTCTAGCAGCTTTGGGGCCTAATAGGAGAACTTCTGTTTTATCACTATTTAATAGGAGGAAGTTGTGCGACATCCACAATTTCACATCTTTTACACAATCCTCAATTTTCTTTATTCTCACTCTGTCATCAGGTTTGGCTGATATGAAGAGCTGCGTGTCATCCGCATAACAATGAAATTTTACGTCATGTTTTCTAATAACTTTGCCCAGTGGGAGCATATATAATGTAAATAATAACGGTCCTAAAATAGAGCCTTGTGGAATTCCATATCTTACCTTAGTATAACTGGAAGACTTATATTTATATATTTATCATTTATAATAACGATCGATTAAGTATGATTTAAACCATGCTAAGGCAGTTCCTGTTACACCGACCATGTTCTCTAATGTTTCTAAAATGATAGTATGATCTATTGTATCAAAGGCTGCGCTCAGATCGAGAAGTACGAGTAGGGAAACACAGCCTTGGTCGGCGGCTATAAGTAGATTGTTTGTTATTTTAACTAAAGCTGTCTCGGTGCTATGATGAGGCCTAAATCCAGATTGAAATTTTTCATAGATCTGGTTTCTTTGCAGGTAAGAGCAAAGTTGTTGGGCTACAGCTTTTTCTAAAATCTTAGAAATAAAGGGTAAGTTTGAAATAGGTCTATAGTTAGACAGTACACTGTAAAAAAAAACACCGTAAAATTTACGGTAAAATACTGGCAGCTGTGGTTGCCAGAATTTTACCGTAAAATAAACGGTTGCCATGTAAAAGATATTACAGTATAATTCTTGGCAACTGTTTATTTTACGGTAAAATTCTGGCAACCACAGCTGCCAGTATTTCACCGTAAAATAAACAGTTGTAAATGTATAAGATATTACAGTTTAATTCTTTTCAACAGTAAATTTCACATTCATAAACCGTTTTGTTTACAGTATATTCTTGTAAAAAAAAGTTGTGCAGCTGTGGTTGCCATTTTTTACCGTAAAAAATACAGTGATATTGTATATGGCTTTACAGTAAGGTATTTTAACACTTGTAAAAACAACAGTTTGAAAATGTACTAATAAAGAGGAGTTACTGTTAAAATAACTGTGAAATTGTGTATAAACTCATGGTATAGCTGTATAATTCACAATGTAACCCTGTTGCTTTTTAAGTGAAAAACTATCCATTCCACAGCATTTATTGTCCTATTTTATGGTCAATTTTTGTTAAAACACTTGGTATGTGGTTGTGCAATAATTTTGATTCTCGCTGTAAACGTGTGTTGTTAACAACATACAGTTTTAAACAGCATGATCTTTATCAAAATCACTTCATTAACTGGACTACTGCTCACTTACAGCACAGAGATGTGCTCGGAGAGTAAAATCACTTATATACTCATAGTGTAAAACCCAGCCAGGTGGATAAAACCGCTATGAAACTACATCATGGTGACTTCTCTAAACTAAACATCTAATTAACATAACCACGCCCCATAGACAGCTGTGTTACATCCCATTCAGACCCTGCGGATATCAATAAAATCCAGGAGCAAACAAACTCATTATATACAATGCCCTAATAATATCCTTCTCCTTCAATGTAATATACTTTTTTTCACAAGAATATACTGTAAACAAAACGGTTTATGAATATGAAATTTACTGTTGACAAGAATTAAACTGTAATATCTTACATTTGCAACTGTTTATTTTACGGTGAAATACTGGCAGCTGTGGTTGCCAGAATTTTACTGTAAAATAAACGGTTGCCATGTAGAAGATATTACAGTACAATTCTTGGCAACCGTTTATTTTACGGTGAAATTCTGGCAACCACAGCTGCCAGTATTTTACCGTAAATTTTACATTTTTTTCTCAGTGATTATACAGTAATATGCTGTTTTTAATATTACAATCTATTACCATTGCCATGTCAGTTTTTTAATTTATGGTAATTCAATGTTTATTCTACAACAATAAGCTAGTTCTTGCTTTACGGTTTATTTCTGTTGCCATTTCACAGTTTTTCACTGTAATTTTCACGGACATTTTTTACAGTATTCAATGGTGAAAAGAATATTATTCATGACAAATAAATGTAGAAATTACAGTTTTAGCCGTTATCCAAATAATATGGAAATTTATTAATGGCTTGTGTATTTAACAGTAAAAAAAATATTAATCACAAAAAATGAATGTAGAAATTACGGTTTTGCCTGTTGAGTAAAAATACGGAAATGTAATAATGGCTTGTATATTTAACAGTAAAAACATGTATTATTCACAAAACATGAATGTAGAAAATACAGTTTTGCTTGTTTAATAAAAATACGGAAATGTAATACTGGCTTGTATATTTTAATGTAAAAACATGTATTATGCACAAAAAATGAATGTAGAAATTACGGTTTTGGCTGTTATCTAAATAATACGGAAATGTAATAATGGCTTGTATATTTAACAAAGAAAAAATGTATTATTCACAAAAAAATAATGTAGAAATTACGGTTTTACCAGTTATCCAAAAATACGGAAAATTTCTGTTATAAACACAGTGCAAGAGAATTTTACGTGGAAATAATGTATTTTTTCCAGAGAAAATGTGTAAAAATTAGTGTATTGGATGATGTATGAATTTACGGTATTTTGTTGTTACCGAAACAGTATTTAGCCTTTTTAGCGTTTACAGTCTTTTACTGTCATGGTTTGACAGTTTTTCACCGTAAATTCTATGGACATTTTTTACAGATTTGGTTTCTTGATCAGAGGTTTAATTACAGCTGTTTTAAAGGCTTTGGGTACATGGCCTAGGGTAAGTGATGAGTTTACTATCATTAACAGAGGTTTAATTATATCTGGTAGTACCTGTTTTAGTAATTTTGTGGGAACAGCATCAAGTGTGCAGGTTGTGCTGTTTGAAGAGGAGGTCATTTTCTCTAGTTCTAGCTGTGGAAGTGGGTTAAAGACTTCCAACCTAACCTCAGTAACAGGGTTTTGTTCTAGATCAGCCACATCAGATGACAGAGAGGATGTGCTGTTTATCTGTTTAATTTTATCCTGTTTTTTATTTTATTCAATTTTACTATCGAAGAAGTCCATAAAAGCGTTGCTGGTGTGAATGGCTGGAATCTGAGGTTCAGTACCTGCCTGGTTTTTAGTCAGTTTGGAAATAACACTAAAGAGAGCTCTAGGATTATTTTTATTAATCTCGATCTGTGAGATATGCTGAGCGGGCTTTATTAAGTTCTTTTCTATATTTAACAAGACTGTCTTTCCACACAGAGTAAAACACTGCCAGTTCAGTTGATCGATATTTACGCTCTAAATTTCGAACTAACTGCTTTAAGGTTCGAGTTTGATCATTGTACCACGGTGCGAACTTTTTCTGTCTCTCCTTTTTGTGTTTAACTTTTATGACTGAGATGGAATTTAAATGAAATAAGGTAATGATCTGTAATTGTGGAGGTTTGAGAACAAATATTCAGGTTATTTATGCTAACACCCAGGGTCAAAACTAAATCCAGAGTATGATTACAGTAATGAGTAGGTCCTGTTATATTTTAAACAATACCAACTGAGTCTAAAATTGATGTGAATGCCTTTTTTAATGGATCATCCAACTTTTCTCCTACTATAATCACTTTATCACTACATACTGCTAAGACAAAATCACTAAATTATTTCAAAAATTCTAAATAGGGTCCTGGTGGTCTGTAGATATTAATTAAGGAAAATTCATTCTTTTTTGTAACTGGATTAATTATACTAGTATAAAGAAGCTCAAAAGAAGTAAAATTATAATAGTGTTTCTGATTGCTGACTAAGGTATTTCGGAAAAGTATGCAGACCCCACCTCCTCTACCATTTGGCAAAAGCCAGGGGCCATAATACTAGTGTATGTCCCATGATTTGTGGAATTTCAGGGTATTGCCAAGATATGCCAATTATTTACAGGAATAAAATGAACTAAACCAATTTGCTGGTGGTATTACCTTATAACCTGCTGTGGTGAACTGTGATATTACAGAAAGGAGCACCGGGTTACGGGATCTGCAGTTAGGATATATACATTTGTCACAATTGGAAATGTACAATGACGTTATATTTACGCTCCTAATATTATACAAAAACACAAGTGAAATCTGCTTCTTCTGCAGGTGCACAGTGCCGTTTGGTCTGGTGGTCCTCATTGCTGGCATCGTGGTGACAGCCGTGGCCTACAGCTTCAACTCTCATGGCTCCACAATCTCCTACTTTGGGCTGGTGTTGCTATCAGCCGGCCTGGGGCTGCTGGGTCTCAGCGCCGTCTGCTGGAAGGTCCGGCTGGAGCGGAAGAAGGAGAGACGGCGGGAGAGCCAGACGGTGCTGGTGACCAACCATCGGAGCATCTTTGCCTGACCTGGAGACGGTTCAACCAAACAGAAAGACACATTTGTCCTCACAGCACTGCTAACGAGTACACCAGTGACCACGGGAAATGTAAGGACACTCAGGGGAGGCTTCAGTAGGAGAACCTCACTGTGATTCCCTTCACACATTCTGCCTGCGATAGAACCTCTTCACCATGACTGCAGACACATGCAATGGGACTGAACCTGGAAACTGGCTGAGACTAACCAGCTCAACCTTTGACCTACATTCATACAGCATACTGCCCGGGAGAGCAGGCCTTTAGCTGTTGTAATGGAGAACAAGGAGCAATGTTTCTCTTGCTACCCTATAGACAAGCAAGGCTCAGGGAGCATCGCACAGCCTGTTTATCATTTGTTTACTGGAACAAACCTGCTGTTATTTGCTGTTTGTGCTCTGCCTGGGAGTTCTGCTGCTTAATAATTGTTACATATGTGTCACACAAAAAGTTTGCATCTTCAAAACAAGAAAAATCATTAATTCTAGACCATTTTGAAGCATTTTGGTTGGTCATTATTATAAAGTGTAAACTGCAAGATTAACAAGCAGAAACAACAAAAATAATAACATGAGTTTTTTTATCTGCCGAACAAAAAGTATTTCTAAATGTTTAGCTTTTAATTAAACACTTTTTGATATATAACTAATTCCACTTTTGAGTTTAAAGATATAATCAGTAATAATTAGTGGTTATAATCCTGCAGTAACACTCAAATGTTTTGTAAGTAATACATTTTTTATTACTTAATGCTCCTGGGCAGGATATGTCATGCTTAAATAGTCACTACATTTTATTTTATAGCAATGTCTTAAATCAGATAATTATTAGCTAATGGCTATGAGCATATAAGAATTCATATAACTGCTTAATTGGTTAATAATTAAAATGGATATACAATCCATATAAATGTAATAGCAATATAACTATTAACAATGCATTTGTTTGTGAGAAGCTTTGAAAAGAATTCCACTCAAGGTAATCAGAACCTGGGAAACTCAAGTCAGTGTCAATTCAAAACACATGTGAATTTGAAAAATCTTAAACACAGAGACCAGGCTGCTTGTTGAACTGGATTAGCGTTTTGAGTTTGAGAAGCAGCGCTTAACATGCTAATCCACCAATATTACCATCTTAAATCAAACTGTTAAATCAGTTACGCCATCAAATTCAAATTAAATCATCCGCTATGCTGGTCAAAAGCTATGACAAACCCTGTAGGCCCCAGATTGCACTGCTCAGCATTGCATAAAACATTTTATTTAATACTTTTTTGAACATCCTCAAAGAATTATACAAATCCAACTGTGATACCACAGTTAACTTATGTCTAACTTATGCAAATCATATTGACTTACTTGTAGAAATATTTATCCTACAAGTTTTAAACAACCTTGTAACTCTGAGGATCCAGTGATGTGTCTTGTGATGCTTTTAAGTGTAACCTATGAAGCATTTTGGTAATTTTTAATAAGAATCTAAAACTAATACTACTTAATAAGCTTGCAAAAATGTTGCACTAAATTTTTAATTATAACTATCAAAACATTTTTGGTCATTTTGACAGAATTCTGCAATTATAAATCTAAGTTTTCACTTTTTTTCAGTAAGTAAAATTAAGCTGTTTCTATTTTAAAGGTTACCTTCCGTCGTAAAATCGGATTTTCGCGGAAGGTGACCTTTAAGATGAATGAGTATAATTAATGTTACTGCTACAACTGGCATAAACAAGTTCTATAGCAGGCTGTAGTTCATTGTCATATACATAAACAAACAAAGAAATCTTAATTAATTTAAAATCAATTTTTTTGATTCAAGTATGCAAGCCATGACAGTATTACTGAAGTGCTGAGACCCCTCCACCCAAATAGTACCTGCTGTGGGTGACGGAGGTGATTCTGTTGCTTGAAGTGTGCATGCTGGTTTGCCAGCTCATCTATTGGCATTAGGGACCACTGTGACATGGCTTGTAGCAGCGTGCTAGTGTTGTTAGCAACCCCGACGACTGACCTTAGCGGACAATAGCAGCGGCCCAGCCAGGCTAGCCAACAATTTGCCTCCATGCTCCAACTAGCTAACAGCCAGCTGCTGAATTTATTATGGAACTAGCAAACTAGTTTAAACAAATGAGCCAAAACCTACAGTTTCAGGTTTAGGAAGTATTAAATTGCCCGTTTAATACTTGCCTGTAACAGTCTGTAAACTCTTATGTAAACATAATTCACTACATTGATATAAAACATCTATAAAACCCTCTTAAACTACACAGTAGTCACTTTGCTCGTACCATGTAATCCTTCTTTAAGACTTCTTGCATAAAGCTTTTCTTCAGTGTCTTGTTGCACATGGTGTCCTAAACTGTCTTAAATTATTTTGTTAGGCATGCTCAATTCATAATCAATCATAATACATACACATAATTTTGGGCTGTACTTGCTGTTTTATTTAAACAAAGTTTAAAATGTCTAATTTTAATTAGCAAAGTCTACTGGGTTCAAGAACCTTGTTTTTACAGTTTATTTTGAAAATCCTATTAGTTTCTAGGCTAGACATGTCATTGACTAGAAAATGGCGACTAGACTTCAGTGGTCTATTCAAAGCTTATCCAACCTAGAAATAGTTGTAAAAAAAAATGCATTTGTTGGCGGGGCATTTAACAGTGGCAAGGATTACCAGTGTCTGTAGTGTATGAGATAAAGTGTGAAGCAGTAATACTGCCCTGTCTGCTACCTGGTGTTCTACACAGTATTTGGAGCTCCCAGTTCAACACAATCAGCTAGAATTAGTCCCCACCCCTCAGTCCTCAGGTGGAGGCAGTATGGAGACATATGGAGGTGAGGAAGATGCTCCTGGCCATTGCAGTGCAGAGGCAGAGAAGCCTGAATAAATGGTCTGGTCACATAGTGCTAACCTTCACATCCTCCAACACGAAAACTCTTTTGCTGTGACTGGCTTGGCCCCGGCTTTGAAGAGGAGAGGAGGGGTTTTTAATTCCTTCCTTCCCTCTCTCTCTCTCTCTCTCTCTCCTCCGCCTGTCAGGCAGATTGCTCGCATCTGGCCATCCGGGAAAGGAGCCAAGGAGAAAGTATCAGAATTAAGACAAATAACTGCTGTACAAACCAGCAAGAGGAAGAGCCCCATTAATCTACTGCTGCTTCCTATTCTCTCTCTCACTCTTTCTCTCTCTCTCTCTGTCAAATTAATGGAAAGAGATTTGGGCTGGGGCTGAAAGGAAATTTAACTAGGGGAAGGAAAAATGAACAATGACTTAGTGCTCATTGTCCCGCTGTCTTTTATACACCCTTTTTGAACTGAACGTTTGAGGCGTCTGCCTCACATGAAGCCATGGTACGTAGGTTGTATTAACACGTTACAATGAAAAAATTCCAGAGAAATAGTGAGTACCACGTTTTACATAATATCTCAAAATAGTGACTTTTTTCCATGTGAGGAGAAAGAGAAATGTCATTCTTTTCACTAAATTATTTCTTCAATCAAATTATTTAAAGTATTGCAGAGTGGTTTTTGTAACCTTGTTCTTAATCAGCATTATTATTTTTCTGAGTTATTTCTGTGATTGTTCTCTTTATTTTGTTGTGTATCAGTGAAATGTGAAAAGATGTTGATCGAGACTGTTGTAATAAACTTTTATAAAAGTTGTCATTAAGAATTAAAAGTCTTTATTTATGTCATCACAAATTACTGATACTACTGATACAAACAACTAGGCACTGTCCTGTAAAAACCTCGTATCTGTAAAACAGCAGCTTTAAAAATTTCAAGTCTTTTTATAGCTTTTCTATTGGTCTATTATTTGTGTATCCTATAAATTATGATATAGCTAAAAACAACTGCCAGATTCACGTCATGTAAAAAAAGAACAAAAAAAGAAGATATAAACTGTAACTTTAAAATTACTAATAGTGATAATATCTGATCTGAGGTCTGATATTTTTATGTGTACCAAAACTAATTATTGATTAATAACCGAAGCGACAGCAATTGAATTAATGTACGACTGTATTCTTAAAATGTTATTGTTGCAAGCATGTAGAAGCACACACTTGAAAATATCATATTAAATATGTCAATAGAATCGATAGGTTTTCACATGGAATGAGAACAGCGGCTGCCTCTGCAGCTGAGTTAAGAAGCTATAGCTAATGCTAAATAATGGTGAGACCATCAGCCTAAACTGTATTAATGTGTTCATACTGAAGATTAGAGCTGAATGCAGGACAAATAATACATTATTGATTATTGTCAGTATACTGAGAAAAAATGGATGCAGATGGGTTTTGGCATGAAAAAGATTGTTAGCAAGTTACCTACTATAATGTCTTGGTAAAAGATTTGATAGTGTGTGACTAGAGCTGGACATTAGTTAAAAATTGTTTTTGTATTGCTTAATATTTTTGGCAATATTTAGACCTGGTTATTCAGATACGTATTCATGCATAGAATAGTACTGTTTATTCAGTTATTGCTGCACATCATCCAGATAAACAGGCTTTTTTACACTTTCCGTAATAAAATGTACAGTTGGAAAAAGTATATTTTCGATATGATAAAAAAATGAATCACAATTCAATCAATATTTTCTTGCTGCCCATCTCTTGTGACCCCCTGCCACTGGTCAGTCATGTGAAAGGTTGCTGATTACAGGAGCACATCAGTGCAGCAGTTTGAGTGTGTATGTGGTGTATGGAGTGATGTATGGCGTGCAGCAGCAGCAGCAGCAGTTCATTATTCAGCACTTGAGAGTGTGGGAATTATGAGCTGTAGTTCTCACACACTCGCGCTGTAACAGTGTGATGCTGGGTTTATGTGACGTGGCTCAGCCGGTCTGGACCAGCCCGGTATTGTTCTGAAGCCGAACCCAAAGTACTCTGAGGAGATGCAGTGATTTTAACTTTCAGTGTTGAATTGAAGGAAGTGTTCATTTCTTTTCTGACTTACAAAAGTATTTCCCAAACTGCAGATCCTCCTGGCTCCATTGTGTGTCGGTTTGGAGGCAACTGGCTGTGGTGTGCTGGATTTGATATGCAGGTTGTTTTTCTGAGGGTAAAGAGGGTAAATGTGATCTGTGAGAAACTGAGCAGCAGTGAGCAGGCAGTGAGCCCTCGGGGTAAAGACCTTTCATGCACTTCCTAAACCAACTTACCTTACAAACTTACTTAGAATGTGCAGTTAGTCTACTGAAAATGTTAAAAAGCTAGTATGTTTTTAATCATTAATTAAGTTTTATTCTTTTCTATTTTTGTTTCAAATTTCCCTTTGTGAAAAAGTCAAAGACAATATATTAAATAATCTTTCAAACAAGTTGAACACAAGTGTAAACTTTGTTTTCTTGTAAATACCAGATATTTATCTTGAGCTTAATTAAAACTCTCCAAATCATATCAGATATATACTGGACATTAGGGATTGGCTGGTCAGCTGTGTGAGGACCCTTTGCATTAGAAATGGGGGGTTTAAAATAACCTGGCTGTGGAATTGTATTTTTAGCTAGCATGTGCGTTGCTATGTGTCCCGCTGTCACCAGACACTACAACCAAACGCTGTGCTTGCGTCAGAACAGCGTCTACGACACACTGTGTCACATTCGATGGCTGACCTTTACCCCTCAGTCGGACCGGGGAAGGGGGTTGGTAGAAAAGAGGAAAACTGCAGGACATAATGATGCTTGTGTATAGTTCAGTTTCTCATTACTCTCATCTTTTATAGTCAATTTTATAGTCAATGAACACTCATAATTTAGGAATAGTTCCTAGAAAATAGCGGATGAATCACAGTGGAGTCAAAATGATTCATAATGGACAGAATATATTTTTGCGTTAGACACCAAATAGTGAATACTAAATATTAAACTGCAAACACTACTTAATAATTTGGTAGAAATCATTTTATTGTGAAATATTTCTGAGAGAAATTGTCTAGAATTTGCAGATTTTAGATGTTTACCTAATAAGACATGATGAACCAGAAACAAACCCAATTATTTCTAATCCTCACCACACCTCCCACCATACACATCACACAAAACACCACACACCTCCCACCATACACTCACACAAAACACCACACACCTCCCACATTACACTCACACAAAACACCACACACCTCCCACATTACACTCACACAAAACACCACACACCTCCCACATTACACTCACACAAAACACCACACACCTCCCACATTACACTCACACAAAACACCACGCACCTCCCACATTACACTCACACAAAACACCACGCACCTCCCACATTACACTCACACAAAACACCACACACATTACACATCACACAAAACACCACACACCTCCCACATTACAATCACACAAAACACCACACACCTCCCACATTACACTCACACAAAACACCACACACCTCCCACATTACACTCACACAAAACACCACACACCTCCCACATTACACTCACACAAAACACCACACACATTACACATCACACAAAACACCACACACATTACACCTCACACAAAACACCACACACCTCCCACATTACACTCACACAAAACACCACACACCTCCCACATTACACTCACACAAAACACCACACACATTACACATCACACAAAACACCACACACCTCCCACATTACACTCACACAAAACACCACACACCTCCCACATTACACTCAAACAAAACACCACACACCTCCCACATTACACTCACACAAAACACCACACACATTACACATCACACAAAACACCACACACCTCCCACATTACACTCACACAAAACACCACACACATTACACATCACACAAAACACCACACACCTCCCACATTACACTCACACAAAACACCACACACCTCCCACATTACACTCACACAAAACACTACACACCTCCCACATTACACTCACACAAAACACCACACACATTACACATTACACTCACACAAAACACCACACACCTCCCACATTACACTCACACAAAACACTACACACCTCCCACATTACACTCACACAAAACACCACACACATTACACATCACACAAAACACCACACACCTCCCACATTACACTCACACAAAACACCACACACCTCCCACATTACACTCACACCACACACCTCCCACATTACACTCACACAAAACACCACACACCTCCCACATTACACTCACACAAAACACCACACACATTACACATCACACAAAACACCACACACCTCCCACATTACACTCACACAAAACACCTCCCACATTACACTCACACAAAACACCACACACCTCCCACATTACACTCACACAAAACACCACACAGCTCCCACCATACACATCACACAAAACACCACACACCTCCCACATTACACTCACACAAAACACCACACACATTACACATCACACAAAACACCACACACCTCCCACATTACACTCACACAAAACACCACACACCTCCCACATTACACTCACACAAAACACCACACACATTACACATCACACAAAACACCACACACCTCCCACCATACACATCACACAAAACACCACACACCTACCACATTACACTCACACAAAACACCACACACCTCCCACCATACACATCACACAAAACACCACACACCTCCCACATTACACTCACACAAAACACCACACACCTCCCACATTACACTCACACAAAACACTACACACCTCCCACATTACACTCACACAAAACACCACACACCTCCCACATTACACTCACACAAAACACCACACTCATTACACATCACACAAAACACCACACACCTCCCACATTACACTCACACAAAACACCACACACCTCCCACATTACACTCACACAAAACACCACACACCTCACCACACACATTACACATCACACAAAACACCACACATCTCCCACATTACACTTAAACAAAACACCACACACCTCCCACATTACACTCATACAAAACATCCCACACCTCCCACCATACACATCAGACAAAACACCACACACCTTACCACACACATTACCGATAACACAAAACACCACACACCTCCCACCATACACATCACAAAAAACAGCACAAACCTTACCACAAATATTACACTCACACAAAACACCACACACCTCCCACATTAGACATCACAAAAAACACCTTACCACAGACATTACACATCACACAAAACACCACACACCTCCCACCATACACATCACAAAAAATACCACACAAATAACACATCACACAAAACACCACACACCTCCCACATTACACTCACACAAAACACCACACACCTCACCACACACATTACACATCACACAAAACACCACACATCTCCCACCATACACAATACACATCACACAAAACACCACACACCTCCCACATTACACTTACAGTTTTTATTGGTTGTTTTGACGCTGCCGTCGACTCAAATTCACATTTTTCGAAACAGTTAACACTGAGACCTAAACAGTGACACAGTGTTCAAAATTACACATTTTGTTTGCAAAAGGCCAAACCAGTGTCAAAACCTTTAAAATATGCAACAAAAGCAAATTTAGCCTTCAAACAACTCACATTTGACACAAGTGTATGAACACCTCCAATCAATCATTACACATTGGGCAACAAAATACAAAATACAGCACTCATGTGTGAATCAGTGACCATTGCTTGTCATTGTAGTCTATATGTGACTGTATGTAGTCAAATTTACCCTCTAGCAAAAACAATGCATCCAGAATCAGATATGCTTTGATGCAAATTTTATTAATTAAATGCTTAATTTTTTTAGACTGTGGCTGACAAATGAAATATTCCAACTGAAAATACATGGAAATAAAAATAAAATCCATTACTGTGTAAGAAATTATGAAAAAACACAGAATTTTACAGTAAACAACGAAAAACTATAGTAGGTCTATACTATAAGAGTATAAGCGATAGCCACAAGTGATACTCTTCTGTCTCTTCTAGTCTCCTCTTTCTTGAAGCCTGGGCCACAAGGCCTCATCCACATCGCATTCAATATTCTCTCGTGCAATGCACCGAGGGAAAAATCATCTAGCATGCCTGATCCATCCTTGACATGCCTCTGCATCTATATCTTGGGCAGCAGCAGTCATTGCATTGAGCAAGGGCATCTGTTCATAGGGTCGGTGATTATATACCTTCCATCTCCATGCACTAAAGAATTCCTCTATGGGATTTAAAAACGGAGAGTATGGAGGAAGAAATTGTACCATCATCCGACAGTGCACTGCAAACCACTCATTCACAATACGAGAGTGGTGGAACGCCACATTGTCCCAGATAATCACGAACCGTGGCATGCCAGGCCTCAACAGGCCTCGCTCCTGAGGTGGGATCAGGATGTCATAAAGGGCATTCAGGAATGCTATGAGACGCTCAGTGTTGTATGGGCCAATGGTAGGAATATGGCACAGGACGCCATCATTGGAGATGGCAGCACACATAGTTATATTGGCACCCCTCTGCCCTGGAACAGTAATAGTGGCCCTATTCCCAATGAGGTTCCTTCCTCGTCTCCTTACTTTACAAAGATTGAAGCCGGCTTCGTCGACATAAATGAAGATATGATGTGCCCCCTCAGCTTCAAGCTCCATTATTCGCTAAATAATACAAAGGCAAAATTACAATTATGTCAAAGTGACTTCAGTTCACTCTACAGTAACTGCATGATATAACAAGGATTACGAGGATAGTACTGTTGTGTTTCCTTACCTCCACATATTGGCATCTGGCCTCCTTCACAGCTTCAGAGTTCCTCTGAAAAGGAACTCTATAGAGCTGTTTCATGGCCATATGATTCCTTCGGAGGACGCGGTCAATTGTGGCCTCACTCACAGTATGGATGTTCCTAAATACTCCCTGATCAGCAATCACTGCTGCCTTGATTTCACGCAGCCTAATGGCATTATTTGCCAGAACCATGTTGACAACGGCTGCCTCCTGTTCAGCATTAAAAATTCTCCCTCTACCACCACCGACTGGTAGTCTTTCGATTCTATAAAGAATACATGAAATGTGGACAAAATTACACGAAGTAATGTATATCACTGCAGATACTGTATTTCTGTATATACTGTATAGCAACATTACCTGTTCTCCTGTTGAAAAACTCTAACAATGGATGCAACAGTGTTTCTGTTGAGAACAGGTTGGACTCTCTGTCCAGCTTCTCTCAATGAAAGGCCATGGTTTACAACATGATCAATCACAGTTGCCCGAATTTCATCGGTAACTTGAGCCCTTCCAGCTATACCTCTACCTCGCACACAGACTCCTCTTCCTCTGACCCCTCTACCTCTTACTCTCACTCTTCCTCTCATCTGCATTAGACCTCCTCGATCCATGCTTGCAAAGAACAACACAGGCCTGCAGACTGATTGCAAATTTAAATATTCTGTGAAGAAGTGTCAACCAGGTGCTTTCAGTGATGTAATAATGATCAGGGAGTGTCTAAGAGTTTGGAGCTTATGGTTTCTGTTCTGTAACCAAAGTTAAACTCCTGAAGTTTGGACTTCTTGAATGACATCTGCGTTAACTGTTTTGCAAAAGGGTGTGAAAACTGTGTTAATCCAATGAGAATGGGTTAACACATTTACAAGAGGTGTCTTCTGCTCTGCTGAGATGGTGATGATGAAGACTGAGAGGTTCCCAGTTTCTTCAAACAGGTCAAAGCAATCAATAAAAACTGTAAACAAAACACCACACACCTCCCACATTACACTCATACAAAACATCCCACACCTCCCACCATACACATCAGACAAAACACCACACACCTTACCACACACATTACCGATAACACAAAACACCACACACCTCCCACCATACACATCACAAAAAAACAGCACAAACCTTACCACACATATTACACATCACACAAAACAACACACACCTCACCACACACCTCACACATTACACTCACACAAAACACCCCACACCTTACCACACACATCACACAAAACAACACACACCTCACCCATTACACTCACACAAAACACCCCACACCTCACACATTACACTCACACAAAACACTCCACACCTCACCACACACATTACACATCACACAAAACACCACACACCTCCCACATTACACATCACAAAAAACACCACACACCTTACCACACATAACACATCGCACAAAACACCACACACCTCACACATTACACTTACACAAAACACCCCACACCTCACACATTACACTCACACAAAACACCCCACACCTCACCACATACATTACACATCACACAAAACACCACACACCTTACCACACACATTACATATCACACAAAACACCACAGACCTCACACATTACACTTACAGAAAACACCCCACAACTCACCACACACCTCACACATTACACTCACACAAAACACCCCACACCTCACCACATACATTACACATCACACAAAACACCACACACCTCCCACATTACACATCACAAAAAACACCCCACATCTCACCACACACATTACACATCACACAAAACACCACACACCTCACACATTACAATCACAAAAACACCCCACACCTGCCACCTCACCACACACCTCACACATTACACAAAACACCACACACCTGACACATTACACTCACTCAAAACACCCCACACCTCACCACACACATTACACATCACACAAAACACCACACACCTCACACATTTCACTCACACAAAACACCCCACACCTCACCAAACACCTCACACATTACACTTACACAAAACACCCCACACCTTACCACACATTACACATCACACAAAACACCACACACCACACACATTACACATCACACAAAACAACACACACCTCACCACACACCTCACACATTACACTCACACATAACACCCCACACCTCACCACACACCTTAAACATCACAAAACACCACACACCTGACACATTACACTCACACAAAACACCCCACACCTTACCACACACATCACACAAAACACCACACACCTCCCACATTACACATCACAAAAAACACCCCACACCACACACATTACACATCACACAAAACACCACACACCTCACACATTACACTTACACAAACCACCCCACACCACACCACAAACATCACACATTACACTTACACAAAACACCCCACACCTCACCACACACCTCACACATTACACTCACAAAAAACACACCACACCCCACCACATACATTACACTCACACAAAACTCCACACACCTCACAAATTACACTCACACAAAACACACAACACCCCACCACATACATTACACTCACACAAAACACCCCACACCTCACCACACACCTCACACATTACACTTACACAAAAAACACACCTCACCACACACAATACACATCACACAAAACCACACACCTCACACATTACACTCAAACATAACACCACACACCTGACACCTTACACATCACACAAAACACCCTACACCTCACACATTTCACTCACTCAAAACACCACACACCTCACACAAAACACCCCACACCTCACCACACACATTACACATCACACAAAACACCACACACCTCACACATTACACTCACACAAAACACCCCACAACTCACCAAACACCTCACACATTACACTTACACAAAACACCCCACACCTTACCACACATTACACATCACACAAAACACCGCACACATTACACAAAACACCACACACCTCACCACACACCTGACACCTTACACATCACAAAACACCACACACCTGACACCTTATATATCATACAAAACATCCCATACCTCACCAATCACATTACACATCACACAAAACACCTCACTACACACCTCACACATTACAATCACACAAACCACCCCACACCTCACACATTACACTTACACAAAACACCCCATACCTTACCACACATTACACATCACACAAAACACCACACACCCCACCACAAACAAAACACCACACACCTCACCACACACCTCACACATTACACTCACACAAAACACCACACACCTCACCACACACCTCACACATTACACTCACACATAACACCTCACACCTTACTACACACCTCACACATTACACAAAACACCACACACCTCACCTCACACCTTACACATCACAAAACACCACACACCTGACACCTTACACATCACACAAAACATTCCACACATCACCACACACATTAAACATCACACAAAACAACACAAACCTCACACATTACAATCACAAAAAACACCCCACACCTTCCACCTCACCACACACCTCACACATTACACAAAACACAAAACACCACACACCTGACACCTTACACATCACACAAAACACCCCACACCTCACACATTACACTCAAATGAAACACCACACACCTCACACAAAATACCCCACACCTCACCACACACATTACACATCACACAAAACAACACACACATTACACTCACACAAAACAACCCACATCTCACACATTACACTTACACAAAACACCCCACACCTTACCACACATTACACTCACGCAAAACAGCCCACACTTCACCACACACATTACACATCACACAAAACACCACACACCTCCCACATTACACATCACAAAAAACACCACACACATTACACATCACACAAAACACCACACACCTCACAAATTACACTTACACAAAACACCCCACACCTCACCACACATTACACTCACGCAAAACAGCCCACACTTCACCACACACATTACACATCACACAAAACACCACACACCTCCCACATTACACATCACAAAAAACACCACACACATTACACATCACACAAAACACCACACACCTCACAAATTACACTTACACAAAACACCCCACACCTCACCACACACCTCACACATTACACTTATACAAAACACCCCACACCTCACCACACACCTCACACATTACACTCACACAAAACACCCCACACCTCACCACATACATTACACTCACACAAAACACCACACACCTCACACATTACACTTACACAAAAAACCCACACATCACAACACACATTACACATCACACAAAACACCACACACCTCACACATTACACTAAATCATAACACCACACACATTACACATTACACTTATACAAAACACCCCACACCTCACCACACACCTCACACATTACACAAAACACCACACGCATCAGCACACACCTTACACATCACAAAACACCACACACGGGACACCTTACATATCACACAAGACCTCCCACACCTCACCAATCACATTACACATCGCACAAAACACCACACACCTCACTACACACCTCACTCATTAAAATCACGCAAAACACCACACACCTCACACATTACACTTACACAAAACACCCCACACCTGCCACCTCACCACACACCTCACACATTACACATCACACAAATCACCCCACACCTCACACATTACACTGACACAAAACACCCCACATATTACACATCACACAAAACACCACACACCTCACTAAACACCACACACATAACACATCACACAAAACACCACACACCCCACCACACACCTCACACATTACACTCACACATTACACCCCACACCTTACCACACATTACACATCACACAAATCACCTCACACATTACACTCACACATAACATAACACCTGCCACCTCACCACACACCTTACACATCATACAAAACACCCCACACCTGTAACTTCACCACACACCTCACACGTTACACATCACACAAAACACCCCACACCTGCCACCTCACCACACACCTTACACATCACAAAAAACACCCCAAATCTGAAACCTCACCACACATCTTACACATCACAAAAAACACCCCACACCTCACCACACACCTCAAAACTTACACATCACACAAAACACCCCACACCTGAGACCTCACAACACACCTTATACATCACACAAAACACCCCACACCTGACAACTCACCACACACCTAACACATTACACAAAACACCACACACCTGCCACTTCACCACACACCTTACACATCACACAAAACACCACACACCTGCCACCTTACCACACACCTTAAACATCACACAAAACACCACACCTGCCACATCACACAAAACACCCCACACCTGACACCTCACCACCTGCCAACTCACCACACACCTTACACATCACACAAAATACACCACACCTGCCACCTCACCACACACCTTACACCTTACACATCACACAAAACATCCCACACCTGACACCTCACCACACACCTCACACCTTACACATCACACAAAACACCCCACACATGACACCACACCTCACACTTTACACATCACACAAAGACCCCACACCCGCCACCTCACCACACACCTTAAACATCACACAAAACACCCCGCACCTACCACTTCACCTTACACATTACACATCACACAAAACACCCCACACCTGCCACGTTACCACACATTTCACACCTTACACATCACACAAAACACCCCACACCTGCCACCTCACCACACACTTTACACATCACAAAAATCACCCCAAATCTGAAACCTCACCACACATCTCACACCTTACACTCACACAAAACACCCCACACCTCACCACACACCTCAAACCTTACACATCACACAAAACACCCCACACCTGACACCTGCCACCTCACCACACACCTTACACATCCCACAAAACACCCCACACCTGCCACCTCACCACACATCTCACACCTTAAACATCACACAACACACACCCCACACCTGACACCTCACCACACACCTTACACATCATACAAAACACCCCACACCTGAAACTTCACCACACACCTCACACCTTACACATCACACAAAACACCCCACACCTGCCACCTTACCATATCATACACTACAGAGCTCACACCACAAACTCCACACAACACATCATACACTACACAGCTCACACCACAAACTTCACACCACACATAATACAATACACAGCTCACACCACACACCATACACTACACAGCTCACAGCACAAATTTCACACTTATACAAACACCATACGCTACACAGCTCACTTCACACACTTTACACCTTACAGCTCACAGCACAAAGTTCACACCACACATCATACACTACACAACTTACACCACACACTTCACACCTTACAGCTCACACAACAAACTCCACACCACACAGTTATGGCCTGAACAACTTGCTGTAATAGATGGAGCCAGCAATTCTGCTGTTTGCCAGACAATCCTGAAGGAGAATTTCTGGTTATCAGTTTGTGACCTCAAGCTCATGTGTACCTGGGTTATGCAGCAGGACAATGATCCAAAGTACACAATCAAGTCCACCTCTAAATGGCTTAAAAAATAAAATGAAGGTTTTGGGGTGGCCTAGTAAAAGTTTGATTGAGATGCTGTGGAAGGAACTTAAACAGGTGGCTCATGCTGGCAAACCCTCTAATGTTTGAATTAAAACAATCCTGTGAAAAATAGTGGACCAAATATTCCTCTACAGAGATGTAAAAGACTCATTGCCAGTTGTTGGTAAAACTTTAGGAGATTTAGAAGAAATTGCACAGGGCTACATTGGTTTGAATATTTTTTTTATCATTTAATTAATAAAATTATAATTTAACAAGTGCTTTATATATTTAGTCAGGTTCTCTTTGTCTGATATTAAAGTTTGTTTCATAATCTAAAAAATACTAGTATGACAAAAAGTAAAAGCAAAAGAAATCTTTAAGGGGGGGGGGGGGGGGGGCAAATCTTTTTTTGGTCACTATATTTACCCAGAAATAGTAACATATGTATCTTATTATACTTTGTATTTTAGGGGCAGTAGTGGCTCAGTAGTAAGAGCACTGGTCCATCAACAAACAAAGTTGTGGGTTTGATATGTTGTGTGTGTTTAATGCACAGATGGTTTACAGGCAGAGGCCACATTCCACATCTTTGTCTCTATATAGGCTTTTTTCCAGACCAAAAGCTTAACTGATGCTGAATAAGGAAAGTTTTGTTTTATTCTATTCATCATAAATATATACAGTACAATAAAAGCCTTTTTTTCATTATATAGTTTTATTATGTGTTTGTAAATAGCTTCTTGGTGGGATCAGGTTTTATTTAATCTTGCAGCATAATCCCTCACTTAAAGAAAATACAGAATGTATACATAATAATCACAGAAAATATGCACAGCAACGTACACTGTTACACTCAGTTTCAAATATTAAACCTATCATTATATAAGCTACATTATACAGTGCTGGCCAAAAGTATTGATACCCAGGAAGACCCCACTTCTGACCAAGAGACATGAAAAAGCCTGGCTGGAGTTTGCCAAAATAAACCTGAGAAAGCCAAAAACGTTTTGGAAGAATGTTCTCTGGTCAGATGAGACAAAAGTAGAGCTTTTTGGGAAAAGGCATCAACATAGAGTTTACAGGAAAAAAAAGAAAAGAACACGGCCCCTAGAGTCAAACATGGGAGAGGTTCCCTGATGTTGGGGTTGCTTTTCTGCCTCTGGCACTGGACTGCTTGACCAGCAGGAAAATGACCCAAAACACACTTCAAAAAGCACCAGAAAATGGTTTGAGAGAAAGCACTGGAGACTTCTAAAGTGGCCAGCAATGAGTCCAGACCTGAATCCAATAGAACACCTGTGGAGAGATCTTAAAATGGCAGTTTGGAGAAGGCACCCTTTAAATCTCAGGACCTGGAGAAGTTTGTCAAAGAAGAATGGTATAAAATCCAGGAGAGCATTGTAAGAAACTCATTGATGGTTGCTGGAAGCGGTTGTTCGCAGTTATTTTGTCTAAAGGTTGTGCTACCAAGTATTAGGCTGAGAGTGCCAAAACTTTTGTCTGGCCCATTTTTGGACTTTTGTGTAAAATGATAATTGATTTTACTTTTTTTTTCATTCTCTTTTGTGTTTTTTCATTGCAAGCAAAATAAATTAAGATATTAATACCAAAGCATTTGTGATTGCAATAATTTTCTGGACGAAATTGAGTATTATCTGACAGAATAGCCAATAATTTTGGCCAGCACTGTAGGTACTAAAATAAATAGAAATGTAGCAATTTTGCACATTTGAAGGCCGTTAGCCCTTTGAATCCTAGCCTGTTTTGTTGTGTTTTTACTTCATTTTTGTCAATTGCTCTTTCAGGTCTTATAACACATTAATTATATCAGACATGAGCTCTTTTACTCCAGAAGACATACAGCTGCTCAAAAATATAATCATTTAAAATGTAAAAGGAAGCAGAATTTTTATATATTTTTTGAACTGATCATGTTTTGGTCAAAATTTTACCAAGTGCCTGTTTTTGTTTTACTTATTTTTGAATGTATAGACTTTAAATATATTCACACCTAAGATATCTTTTAAAAATTGTTAGATTAGAGTGTGTATGAGTTGAAACCATAAGAATATTGATGATAGTTCATTACATGGCTTATTACTTTGACCAAATACATGGAGAGCATCAGGCATCAGACTTAGTTTTCTTGATAATCACACCTCTAGGATGCATGTAGAAACAAAAGACCTGACACTCAGAGCAGCCTATGCCTTTCAGTATTTTGAGAACACACAAAGAAAACTATATACACAAAATATAAATCTGTGTAAATAAATACAAATGTTTTGCAAAAATTGTGCAAGTAAAACAAAAACTATATAAAGTAGTGCACACACCATACCTAGCTTTAATTTGAATGTAGGTAGTTTCACACTTTTTCTGTGGACACTTGAGGCATCTACTAATATTATTTGATTTGAAACATCATATAAATATGTTTGAAGCACTAAAGGTAAACAATATTATTTGGGCAAGGAGATCTCACTTTTTTAGATGTTGTTAATGGGTTTTTTGTAGATGCTTTACAGCACTGGTCATCACTATTTTTAGAAAGATTAAGCCCTTTCTAACCATATATGGATTATGTTTATGTGTGAAGGGATTCCTGAGTAATTAAGCTGAGAATACAAGCTGCGATTATGGACGGAAAAAGGGTTAGTGATCTAAAGTATAGAGGTGATGTAAAATCCTGCCCTTGACTCGCCCCTTAAAGCGGAGAGATGATTATTTGAGAGGTGCTGTCGTCAATTGCTTTAATGGTGGATGCTTACGTACTGGTTCGTGGAAAAAGAATATGGAGGTGCTAAACTTTTTCCAAACTCAATAAACACAATAAATATTCAGGCCAGGAGTGAAAAAAGTCCAGATAGCAAACAGGCGGTCTGGAGCGACGCCCATGTTTTGAAACTTCTGGCTCTGTGCTGCCGGATTGAGAAAGATTGTATTGAAATTGCCAGTCAGTGGGAAGGCGTGCAGATTGTAACCGTAAAAAAACAACAACTCCAGCAGAGTTGGATGAGCAGCAGGGGGTCAGTTAGATTCAGCCCGACATTTTCTGTGTGTGTTTGTGTGTGTGTGTGCGTAATTACTGTGTAATCTGTATATGGTTTTGCCTTTCTGTTTGTGTCCATGCAGGAGTGAAAACACACATTTTTAAGTTCCTCAAAATTCGATTCTGAATTAGAAAGTTCTGAATCAGTGACACAGTGACACTCAGAATCATTTGCACAATTCTGAATCAGTGAGATAATTTAAAATCAGTTATGAATCTCAGAATATGTGAGACAATTCAGTTATAATTGAGACAGCCCTGAATCAGCAAAAAACTTCTGATTCAGAAAATGTCAAACAAATGTTTTAATTAATAATTTCCTTGAAAACATAAACACATCACTGAGTGATTAAATAAATTGTTGAGAAATCCGCACTACCCTCAACTGCTCCAGTGCGTTCCCCTTGAATTTTTTGATGGAAGCCCAAAGTGGTGTTGATAGAGAAACAGGATACTTAGATATTCAGCAAATTAGCTTTTTTTTTATAACAGAGCTCTGGGAATGTCACGTCCTCACTATGTTTCCCTGTGTTTTTCCCGTTTCCTAGTGTGTTTCCACAGTGATTTTCCATCACGTGTGTCTAATTTGAAGCTCCGCCCCTCCCCCAGGTGATCAGTGTTTCATGTTACTATATATAGGTTCCCTTAGTCTATGTTTGCTGTCGGTCTTTGCTATCCTCCCTGTCTGTTTATATTATTATTATCATCTCTTGTTTGTTTAGGTTTATGTTCTTTGTTATTTGTTATTTATTTATTTATTAAAGTCTGTCTTTACCTGCGTTTACGTCCGCCTTCGTCTGCTCCTACGTTACAGAAAGACCGACCTTTAAAATGGACGTAGCGGGTAAATCTCTGTCTGGGTCCGGGCCGGCAATCCGCCGCCCCCCTTTTGGGATCCCGGCACAGGAAAATACGAGGCCTCGAGGCCGGAGAGGGCCTCAGTCTAGGCGCTCTAAGGGATCCCGAATTCCGGAGGATTTTCTTGGGGGGGGGGATCACCGTTGGGGCTCGCCCCGGACCGATCTCCAGCAGCGCCAGCCCTCAAGACGCAGTCTTCTGTCCGCCCGTCTCCCATGGCGCGCTCTGTTTCAGCAGCTCCTTAGCTAGCTTCGGTAGCTAACCAGCTATCATTTCCAGCAGCTGCAGCTCGAGCTCCAGCTTTCTACTCGGCTGCGCAGCTAACGCAGTTAGCATCCCCAAGTTGTTCTTGTTCCCCTGTCTCTCCCTGTTTTGGTCCCCGTGTCTGTCTGTGTTCCTGTTCCTATCTTGTCTGTTTTTTCTGTGCCTGTACCTGTCACCGTGTTCGTGTCTGTTCCTGTTAATGTTTTTGTTCCTGTTCCCATGTCCAGTCCTGTCCAGTCACCAGTTATGCCCCATGTCCAGTCACCGACCCCTTCGAGCCCGCGGGGAGGCAAGGTGGTCAGAGACGCTGGGGATGAGGACTTCTGGAACTACGTGGCAGCCGCGGCCAGTTCGGAAGAAGAGGATAACCCTCTACTGGAGGAGGCCACCCTCACCCCGGACCGATCTCCAGCAGCGCCAGCCCTCAAGACGCAGTCTTCTGTCCGCCCGCCTCCCATGGCACGCTCTGTTTCAGCAGCTCCTCAGCTAGCTTCAGTAGCTAACCAGCTATCATTTCCAGCAGCTGCAGCTCCAGCTTTCTACTCGGCTGCACAGCTAACGCAGTTAGCATCCCCAAGTTGTTCTTGTTCCCCTGTCACTCCCTGTTTTGGTCCCCGTGTCTGTCTGTGTTCCTGTTCCTATCTTGTCTGTTTTGTCTGTGCCTGTACCTGTCACCGTGTTCATGTCTGTTCCTGTTAATGTTTTTGTTCCTGTTCCCATGTCCAGTCCTGTCCAGTCACCAGTTATGCCCCATGTCCAGTCACTGACCCCTGTCTAGTTCCCTGTCCAGTCTCCAGTCTCGTCCAGTGTACAGTCTAATGTCCAGTCTCTGTTCATGTCCAATGTCCAGTCTACAGTCATGTCCCTGGTCTAGTCTCCTCTCTTGGTCCAGTCTCCTGTCCAGTCTTCAGTTCAGTCTCCATTTCTGCCCACTGTTAAGTCCCTGGTCTCGTCTCTTGTTTTTCCTGGCCCCTTCCCGCCGCCGGCCCCCGGGGTTCGTTTTTACGCATAGTTTTCTGCCTGTACTCTGGCCTCATCTCTGCTGCTTAGTCGCTGACTTCTGCATGTCCTTTGCACACTCACCCACGTACACAGTTCAGTTCAAATATCTAGAAACAACTCACTAGTTTCAGACACTTGGGACAGCACAAGCAAGATTACTCACATGGCACTTCATTCTCTTAATCATAATAAGGTTTTTGGATTAAATGTCATTATGCATGATTAACTGAAAGCATACATTTAAATTGTAATATTTCTTAACAAAATAATGGATGTTTGTTAAGCAGGAATGCTGTGATTAGTCGAGGGATTTCCTATAAATCAGGGCTGTAACAGTGGGTGTGTGTGTGTGTATGTTGGGGGGGGGGGGGTTAGTGGTTGGTGTTGGGCTGTGTGCGTCAGCTCCTTTTCCTTAAAGGGGCTGCTCGTGTTATTATTCCCCTCTCCTAATAAACACACACACACAAACACACACACACACACACACACACACACAGCATAGACTCAGCCCAGCCCCAAACAGGAATTAGAATTAGAGAGAGATACAGAGAGAGAAAGAAACAGGGAAAGTGAAATAGAGAGAGAGATACAGGGAGAAATAGATACAGGGAGAGAGAGATACAGGGAGAAAGAGATACAGGGAGAGAGAGATACAGGGAGAGAGAGATACAGAAAGAGAAAGAAACAGGGAAAGTGAAATAGAGAGAGATACAGGGAGAAAGAGATACAGGGAGAGAGAGATACAGGGAGAAAGAGATACAGGGAGAGAGAGATACAGGGAGAAAGAGAGAAATAGACTGAGAGATACAGGGAGAGAGAGATAACAGAGAGAGAGATACAAAAAGAGAGAAATAGAGAGAGAGATACAGGGAGAGAGAGATACAGGGAGAAAGAGATACAGGGAGAGAGAGATACAGGGAGAAAGAGATACAGGGAGAGAGATACAGGGAGAGAGATACAGGGAGAAAGAGATACAGAAAGAGAGAAATAGACAGAGAGATACAGAAAGAGAGAAATAGATAGAGAGATACAGGGAGAGAGAGATACAGGGAGAGAGAGATACAGGGAGAAAGAGATACAGGGAGAGAGAGATACAGGGAGAGAGAGATACAGAAAGAGAGAGAAAACAGAGTGAGATACAGAGAGAGATATCTCTCTAGAGAGAGAAAGAGAGAGAGTAACAATATACCACTTTTTGAAAACAAATCCAATATACTAACTCGAATATGAGGAATTAGGAATTAGCCTTAAAAAACAGCAAAGACAGACAAGGATCTGGAGCAAGCTGGATGCAGTATGACTGGAGCAGTCCCGGTGGGGACGTGATACAAGAGCAGTACTGGTTCTCTGGAAGGTTATTGAAAACAGACGCTGCGCTGTGGAATGTGCTCTGAGACATGATGGAAGTGTTTACACAAAGAGAACGGCTGACTACAATGTTAATTTTTATACATAGCCGGAAACAAATGAGCTACAGAGGGACATGGCCTTACTGCTTGTCTTTGCTGAGATTAATATTGGATTTTTTTTATAAATGTTTTTGCTAGGCTATATCCTTAATAAGGAAATCTGTAAGAAAGGAAACACACCGGTTACATTTTAGTCACTGTTTACTGATTTTAGTCATTGTGCAGCAGTGAGCTGGAACATGGTACAAAGTCCTCTTAAACTTGACTCGCTCGTTTCTCTTTTAAATTATATTATTTCTGTTTCTAAAAGTTTTTAGTAGTTTTAAATACATTTATTTTTTTATCTTTTATTATTAATATCTTTTTATTATTGTATTGTTCTTTTTTACTGTTTTGATATTATTTTATAAATTGTATTGCTTTTTAGTCTTAACAATCTTAATTTGAAAATGTTCTTTTTCACTTTTCCTGTGACTCTTAGCTTCATTGAAAATGAGGGCCCCCCTCAGTGTAAACACAAGCTTAAACAAAGCATGATATTTCTCTTTTTATTCTTCTTATTATTTATCTATCACACGTACATAAGAGAGAGGTAGTTAGTTTGGGGAAACTACTCTGTCTACTCTGTCATGAGAGACGAGTGCAGCAGCTCTCAGTCTTGTTTGCAGGGCTACAGCCCCAAACTGCAAAACCCTGTTAAAGGTCCCGTTGTTAAAAGCACATTCAGCAATGAGATAAAATAGGCGCCAGAAAGGTTATCCTGGAACATATTAGGGACTGTCTGAAAACATGTAATAAACATCTAATTGTAATATGGTAACATTACGGAAAATATTTAAAGTAGCATTACCACAATGAAAAAATAAAAAGGCTACATTTATTTAAACATAATGATAAAAATAATATTTAAAAAATAAATGCTGTAGTGTTTGGAAGACATTCTGCTAAGAGTTTGGAAGCTGGGATAGTGTAGGCATAACAGCACATTCATGCACACCCACTTTATATAGTATAATAATATTCTATAGAAGAAGAAGAATCTCTGTAGGATAATATCTATAATAATAATAATAATTAAATGTATCGCTTGGTATGACACATTATGTTTTGAATTGATTAATGCATGGCAATAAGTCACTGAATTATTTATCATTTGAATTACAATGGCAACAATGACCAAATTATTAAAGTAATTACAAGTTAAATATTTGTAACATACGATGTTAATGTTGTCCGAATCTACTGCTCTAGCTACAAGCTACCATGTAATTAACAAACTAACATGCTGCTTATAATTCAGTAATGCATCCAATCTCCCACTAAGTCTCAGAAAAGTCAAGACAGTTACTGATGAAACACAGCATAACAAAAAATCACAAACTGATAATATATGTAGGTGCTGGTGGCATAAATCTCATTAAGTAATCAGTCTCATAAAATTACTTGCACCTTACAAATATTGTAGTTTTAATTAATATTAAAACTACAATTGTTTTTATAAAGTTATTAATTAAAAAGCCACAATATCAGGATTTTAATCAATGACTAAAATTCTGATATTGCTGACTCAGATTCTGAAGGTTTTAAATTGAATTCTTTTATATGGTTATTGGCAGCAACCAGCATTCATGAAATCAACACAGACAACTTGGTGAAAATAAATGTACATTTATTAACACACAAACTAATCTAAACACAAATATTACAAACAGCAGTCAGTATAGTTACAATATGATAGCTAAATGGTTATTTAGCTAAGGGTGTGTGTATGAGGGAGAGAGAGGGAGAGAGAGAGAGAGCGAGCGTGTGTGCGTGCGCGTGTGTGCGCGCGCGATAGAGACGGAAGGGGGGGGTTCGCGTACGCGGAGTGTGCGCACGTGTTCTCGCGGGTGCGCGCGAGAGGAGCGTGCGTGTGTGCGCGTGCGCGCGGACAAAGGATAAATGGCGCTGAGTTTAAACGTGGAGCGTGGCTCCACTGTAACTGAATTCAGCTGTTCTTTGTTCAGGTCACTGTTGAGCCAGAACAAAGAACTGAAGCTGACTATTTAAAAGGACAGTTTTAAAGCTATTGCTAGATTCTAATTTTTAGAAGAGAGAAATACAGTAGCTGTATTTCAGTGTTAGAAAAGAGAAAGAGATTTGCATGCAGAGAAAAATATAGGTTGGTTTGTTCACAGAATTTAGTTTAGAGAATATAAACAGTTGCAGATTTCATAAATAAAATTACATTTATGTAAAATGTAAAATACAGTAAGTTAAAGATAAAATGTTCTTTATCTAAAATATGCCCAGATGTTTTAAAGTTCAGTCTTACGCAATGGATATGTTAGAAAATATCCATGTTTTCCGTCCTCACTGGATTGAGGGAATTTTCAGCCTTCTTGTAGAAAGGGTTTTGACGACGTCCAGGAAACTCTTCTGGGAATGATTCGTCCTTCTGGTTTTGGATCCAGGAAATTTGTACACAGTTAAGAGAAGGGTCGGGCTGCTTTTCTTGTCTTTTCCGAGCTGTGTATCTCGTGCAAGCTTGAAGAAGTCTTGAAGAAATAGCCGTGTGGAAACGTTGATCAGACGTTTGGCCATGGGCGCAGATGGCACTGGGGACGGGGGGGACATGTCCCCCCCCAGATTTATAGTGACCTCATCCGAAATCTAGCATCTACAAGCATAAACGTTGGGGTTTTAATTTAATTAACTGTACGTTTGTGGAGTTCTGTGTTCCACAATGCCCTCGTTTTTAAACTAGGAAGCGTTCAGTTCAGAGGTTACATTGTTCGGAGCTCCGTGTTCCAGTTCCAATGTAAATTTAACGCACCTTCTCAAGTCCGGGGTTCTAAGGAGCTGGTAACTGCCTGTACAGACTACAGACACAGGCAGTTACCAGCTCCTTACGGTACGTGTCCACTGGCACTTTTTTTCAACGCAATCCGCTGCGCTGGATCTCCTTGCTCGTTTTTGAGTTAAAATGAAGCAACAGAAGTAGACAGTCATACGTTTAATATTTTTATTTTTTTACCAACCTCACTGTAACCTATAGCTCTATAAATCCATATTCTGCCGCTTTCAGCTTCTCTTCTGTGGTTGAAAGGCGCCTGTTCTGTGTGTGTGTGTGTGTGTGTAAGAGGCTTGTGTGTGTGTGAAGACGCAGCCTGCTCTTCCCTCATTGGCTGGACGCAGCCTGCTTTTCCCTGATTGGCTGGACTGGACACAGTGCGGCGGCCGGAGGGCGGAGCTGCGTTAAACGCAACGCAACCCGGCATGCACCGAGGCATGCAGCGGCTCTCTCTATTGATTTTATGTATGATGTTATTATGATGTTATTTTAGTAAGCATTTGTTCTGGTTCTTATAATCTTATAATCATTTACATGAAGGCATGTTTGTGAATCATTTAAATTTTATTTTGTTATTTTGTTATTATTATTTTTGCACATAGGTTCTTTGATTTTTTGTTATAATACAGTTTCTTTCAGTTTTTTTTTCAAGTTTCTGTGCTGAGATTATGAATATTCTAAAGTTTATTGCAGCATATATATATATATATATATATATATATATATATATATATATATATATATATATATATATATATATATATATATATGATTTTACAGCTTGGTCCCCCCCAGTTCAAAATTTCCATCTGCGCCCCTGCGTTTGGCTAATGTTGTTATCTTAAAGATGTAGGCCTAAAGATGTTTTCTTTGTTCTCTTGGTAGAACAAAGGAGAGGCCTTGGTCTTGGTGTTCTTGTCTCTTTGTTGAGGTGTTTACCTGTCTATGGGCAAACTCAAAGAGGCTTTGTTCCTGTCTCAGGAGTGCTTTTGTTCCATGTAAAGCCACACCCCTATTTCTTCTTCTGGTCTTTCTTGCATTGGGCATTATTAGTGGTGCTGCCACCTACTGGCTGGCTAGGGTACCTACATATACTTCATGTCTGTCAAAAGTAGACAGTTTATAAAGCAGCTCAAACAATTGGATGTATATTGTATGAACATAATATGTATAAACTACTGTGGGATACCCAGTTTTATGCTTATAAAACAAAAGTTTTTACACTCAGCACACAGACGTTTTGAGGTGTGGAGCCGGGTGATGACTGAAGAAGATGTGTGCGCTTATATCAGGCTCTATGTTTCTCTCTCACCCAGCGTCTATACAAACACACACACACACAGACTAATTAAACCCAGAACTGTGCTGGTAAATGTCTTTGCCTTTTGTTTTTATGACCACACTGCTTCACCAAAACCTCTGTTACACACACACAAACATACACACACACATACACACACAAATGTTACTATGTAATAGTGTATCGCTTAATGATAGTGTATCTCTATGATGGACTTAAAGACATTCTGCACAGTTGATATACTTTGACATTTGACCGATAGAAGGATGGTTGTTTTGATTAATTGTCTGATATTTAGGTTGTGCATCACTCAGCCACTGTCACCTTTGTTAGCTGAAATGGCATGAATGAGAAACCTGCTTCAGATTCCATCCAATGATGGTCACTCTGGGAACTTGTGGTATATATATATATTCAAAGTCAAAGTGAACTTTATTGTCATTCAGACTTTACAACAAGTGCATAGCTGAACGAGATTCCAATGTGTGCGTATAAACATGGCAAAACAAAAAACATATAGTAACATGACAAAAATCAAAGCACAACATTGCAGACAAAAATATTTTAAACTGTAACCATAAAAATTATAAACTGTTAAAGTGCTTAATTATAGTCAAATAAATATATTGCACACAAATAAATTAAATTATCAGCATTAAATGATTAAGTGATACTATATGTTAAAAAGTTCATTAGACCTGGTAAGTCTGCATGTCACAAGGTCATACCTGTCAAGTCTCCCGTTTTGGCCGGGAAACTAACGTATTTTACTCCTCTTTCCCGCCGTCCTCCCGTATTAGTATTTTCCCGTAAATTTCCCGTATTAAATTAACATTAAAAAATATATATTATTGAGGAGACAGGGCACTGACCGCGCTGTGTCTCTTAACCAATCGTGGAGCCGGTTCAAGGAGAAAGTCCCGCCTTTCAGGAGAAACAGCCAATCAGCTTGCAAAGGAGGGTCAGTGTGGTGAAGCCCCTCGTCGCTGTGAGTTCAGGCAGCTAGTCGGAGCTGCTGATGTTAAAACAGATCTGGATATACAGCGATTTTTTAAAAGAAAGGTAACGGTAGGCTAATCATGTAAACTGTGATGAGATTTTTCTGATAGCTGTTTAAAAATACTCGTCTCCGAAATGAAACACACAGATTAAACCTTTTAAAATAAAAAGATTACAGCTTGTGACTCAGTGTAACGTTACAGAGCGGAGTCAGACGCACGCGGTAAAAACTAGATGAGGCTTTAATAAATGGGGCAAAAACAGAGATCGTAGTAGTAATACAGGCGAGGGTCAGAACCAGAGAGACAATAAACCAATGCATTAGAACAGAAACGATAGACAAAGAGTAAACCTGAGCCAAAATACAGAGTCGAAAACCGGAAGATCACAGAGTAAACAAAGCAGAACGGGCGAGACAAAAAACGGAGTCAAAAGGGAAAAAACGGGTCATACACGGTAATACAAAAAGATAGAGAACGCTCGGTATGTCGCTGGATAACAGTGGCAATACTTCGCGGAAAACAAGTGAAAATAGACTGACTTATATACAGTGAGATAATAACAAACAGCTGAAAGCAATCTCAGAATTCCGGAGATGACGAGCGAGAGAAGGCGCGCTGATTGGTGGAGTCCGGACACGTGTCAGACACAGATACATTCTGGGGGTTGGAGTCCTGAGGCAGAGATTGTCCATTGACAGATACAGAGGAGTCCTGGTTTTGGACTACACAGTCAGTAATAGACGTGACAGTTCCCCCCCCCAAAGAGTCCGGGCAGACTGAGGAACGAGGTCGCCCGCGACGACCACCAACCGACCTCTCAGTGACCAGTTCAGAATTCTGACTGTCGCCACTAAGTTGCTGGACAGAGACTCTCCTCCTCGGACGACCTCTGGATGAACAGGTGGGCCTGAGTCTAGGACGACCTCTGGGACGAGGGGCTGGCTTCTCAGGATGCCGGGAGTGAAAATCCGCTATTAAGCCAGGGTCCAGGACTTGGGGCGCAGGAATCCAGCTCCGCTCCTCAGGACCGTACCCCTCCCAGTCCACAAGGTACTGCAGGACACCACCACGCCGTCTGGAGTCCAGCAACTGGCGAACAGCAAACGCAGGGGACCCATCAATGGTCACCGGAGGTGGAGGGGTCCCGCCAGGCACAGCTTCATCTAACGGACCTGTAACCACAGGTTTGAGCAGAGATACATGAAAAGAATTAGACAAACGAGAATGACTTGGAAGGTCTAGACGGTAAGTAACATCATTGATACGTTTAACAATTTTATAAGGACCAATATATTTAGGAGACAGTTTTTTGCTTCCCTCAGTAGGGCGGAAATCCCGCGTAGACAGCCAGACTTTGTCTCCAGGTCGGTAGGGAGGAGCATCTCCACGGTGACGATCAGCCTTGTCCTTCTGGCGTTGAAGTACAGATTCAATGCGTTGGTGTGTATGCTCCCATACCTCTTCACTCCTCTTCATCCAGTCATCGACCGAAGGAACATCAGAAGTGATCCCGGACCATGGCATGATGGGTGGTTGGTAACCTAATACGCACTGAAAAGGGGTAAGTCCGGTGGTGGAACTAGTCAAAGAGTTTTGGGCAATTTCAGCCCAGGGGAGATAACGGGCCCAGTCTCTTTGGTTCTCATAACAATAAAGTCTGAGGAATTTACCTAGCTCCTGGTTCATCCGTTCGCATTGCCCATTAGTAGTGGGGTGATATCCTGAGCTAAGACTGACTGAAACACCTAAGTGTTCGAAGAAAGCAGACCAAACTTGAGACGTGAACTGAGGGCCTCTATCAGACAAAATATCCTCAGGTATGCCAAAAAAACGAAATACATAATTAAAAAGGGCTTCAGCAGTTTGAAAAGCTGTGGGAAGAGACTGAAAGGGTATGAAACGGACACTACGAGAAAATCTATCAATAACGGTAAGAATAGTGGTGTAGGATTGAGAATTAGGCAGATCAGTAACAAAATCTACAGCTATGTGAGACCATGGACGAACAGGGACAGGTAAAGGTACCAATTTACCGGCCGGCAAAGTTTTAGGAGTTTTACACTGGGAACAAACAGAGCAAGAGGAGATAAAATTATGAATATCATTAGACATATTTTCCCACCAATATCTATTTAACAGGAGTTGATGAGTGCGTGTTTCACCAGGATGACCAGAAGTGACAGAAGAGTGGGCCCAAGTGATTAACCGGTCACGAAACTGAGGAGGTACATACCTCTTGTCACGGGGACACTGGATAGGAATTTCCATATCCTGTAAAGCACTCTCAATCTCATCATCGACCTCCCATCTGATAGATGACACAACCACACCTGGTTGCAGGATGGTCTCAGAAGAAAGAGCATCTCGAGTGTTGTCGTCAGCATACAGACGAGACAAAGCATCAGCTTTACCGTTCCTACTGCCAGGTCTGTAAGAAATGGTAAAGTTAAAACGAGCAAAGAACAAAGACCAGCGAGCCTGACGGGGATTCAATCTTTTAGCTGATTGTAAGTATTCAAGATTTTTATGATCAGTCAGAATTAGAAACGGATGATTGGCTCCCTCTAACCAGTGTCTCCATTCCTCTAGAGCTAACTTAATAGCAAGGAGTTCACGGTCACCTATACCATAATTCTTCTCTGTGGGAGTGAGTTTGTGTGAGTAATAGGCAACAGGGTGTAATTTCAGAGGTTCACCAACTCTCTGAGAAAGAACTGCTCCGATACCAGTTTCTGAGGCATCAACCTCTACAATAAAAGGCTGGCTAGGGTCAGGATGTTTCAGAATGGGTGCTGAAGAAAAAGCCTCCTTGAGAGACTGCATGGCCTTCTCGGCCTCAATAGACCATGCCAAGGTTTTAGCTGATCCCTTTAAGAGAGCAGTAAGAGGGGCAGCAATACTACTGAAATTTCGGATAAATCTGCGATAGAAGTTAGCAAAGCCTAAGAATTTTTGCAAATCTTTGACTGACTTCGGAGTGGGCCAGTTAACTACAGCATCTACCTTATGGTCATCCATGGTGATACCTGTGGGACTTATAATGTAACCGAGAAATGTAGTGGATGAGAGATGAAATTCACATTTCTCACCTTTAACATACAGCTGGTGTTCAAGAAGTCTATTAAGTACCTGACGCACATGACTGACATGATCCTCAAGCGTATTGGAGTAGATTAAGATATCATCTATAAATGCAATGACAAACTGGCCAATCAAATCACGAAAAACGTCATTAATAAATGCTTGGAAAACAGATGGAGCATTCCGTAAACCAAAAGGCATAACACAGTATTCGTAGTGCCCCCTAGTGGTGACAAAAGCTGTCTTCCACTCATCACCTGCTTTGATACGGACAAGGTTGTAAGCACTTCTAAGGTCTAATTTGGTGAAAATGGTGGCTCCACGAAGTTGTTCTAGGGCGGCTGGAATTAAAGGAAGCGGATAAGGGTAAGGTTTGGTAATTTGATTTAAACTACGATAGTCAATGCAGGGACGTAAGCCCCCATCTTTTTTTTGTACAAAGAAAAAACCAGAAGCAGCAGGGGACGTAGACGGACGGATGAAACCCTGAGCTAGAGCCTCCTCAATGTATTCCTCCATAGCTCTTTCTTCTGCCTGAGTGAGAGGATACACTCTAGACTTGGGTAATGTAGCACCTTCAACAAGTTCTATGGCACAGTCATAATGTCTGTGTGGGGGTAGCTTGGTAGCATTAACCTTACTAAAGACCTCCTTGAAATCTTGATAGCTCGGAGGAATGTTAACTTCCACTAAACTGACGGGACTCTCAATAGAAGTGGACCCAACAGACAGACTAGGGAGCTTAAGACAGTGCTCAAAACAGTAGGGGGACCAAGACAGGAGTTCCTGCTTTGACCATGATATACCAGGATCATGTTTCTCCAGCCATGGCAGACCCAGAATTACAGAAAACTCAGAGGAGTCAATTACTAGGAAGCTAAGCAGCTCCTCATGTAAAAAACTAGTGGCTACCTTCACCAAGTCAGTCTTAAATGATATCAGTCCCATCCCCACAGGATCTCCATCCAGAGCAGAAATCCGCAATGCGTTGTTCAGGGGTTGAGTGGGGAGGTTCAGCTGTGCAGCCACATCTTGGTGAATGAAATTTCCTTCTGCTCCGGAATCAATCAGTGCTGCAAACACAGAAACAGAAGAGCGGTAGGAGAGAACAACAGGTAACAGGAAAGACTTTGAAACCAACCCCTTATTAGTGGGAACACTAACCACATTAGCGCGTGAAGTAGTCTCCACGCGCTTTCCAGGGGTTGGGGCCTGACGTCTATGCGGACGGGCCTGACAATCACGTATTACGTGACCAGACCCGCCACAATACATGCATAGACCACCATGAAGTCTGCGTAGACGCTCTTCTTGTGACAGACGTGATGTGTCACACTGCATGGATTCGGGAGCGCGGTCATCTCGGGAAGGAAGGACTGCTGGACGAGGGAGTGTTGCAGGACGAAGGAGATTCACAGGGTTGGATGGGGTCCGAACAGGGGACTGACTGAATGACCAACTTGTTTTTTTAGGTTTGCGTTCATGCAACAGTTGATCCAGACGAATAGCGAGTTTAATAAGATTATCTAAAGATAAATTTTCATCCTTACACGCTAATTCGGTTAAGACGTCAGAGTTAAGACCATTGCGAAACATTACTAAAAGAGCAGGTTCATTCCAACCACTACTGGCTGCGAGAGTGCGAAATTCTAGAGCATAATCTGCTACAGAGCGGTTGCCTTGACGAATTTTGGAAATTAATTCTCCACTAGACTTGCCCTCATGAGGATAATCAAAGACCGTGCGAATAGTTTCTACAAACTGATCATATGAGCTACTTTGTAAAGTAGGCCAAACAGCAGTAGCCCAATCCAGAGCTTTACCAGTCATACAAGACACCATAAATGCTATCCGAGCCTTATCAGAACTGGGTGGTGAGTTACTAAAAAAAATTGAGCACTGTAGCAGGAAGCCTTTACATAAATCAGGTGATCCATCAAATTTGTCAGGTTTACTAACCGGAAAAATGTGGTCATTAGTGCTTGAAGGAGTTACAGGGGATGGTACAGACACAGCAGCAGTAGTACCCAATGTTTGTAATTGTGAAGAAAGCTGTTTCATACCTTCAAGCATTAATGCGAGTTGTTTCTGTTGTTCAGCTTGTTGTTGCGCCATAGTAGTCACGGACTGAGAAAAACCTTCAAATAACTGTTGATGCTGTTGGAGAGTTTGATTTTGGTTACTCACGGCGTTTTTTAGAGCCTCAAAATCCGCCGTCTGCATGATGGCGAAGTATTCTGTAACGTTACAGAGCGGAGTCAGACGCACGCGGTAAAAACTAGATGAGGCTTTAATAAATGGGGCAAAAACAGAGATCGTAGTAGTAATACAGGCGAGGGTCAGAACCAGAGAGACAATAAACCAATGCATTAGAACAGAAACGATAGACAAAGAGTAAACCTGAGCCAAAATACAGAGTCGAAAACCGGAAGATCACAGAGTAAACAAAGCAGAACGGGCGAGACAAAAAACGGAGTCAAAAGGGAAAAAACGGGTCATACACGGTAATACAAAAAGATAGAGAACGCTCGGTATGTCGCTGGATAACAGTGGCAATACTTCGCGGAAAACAAGTGAAAATAGACTGACTTATATACAGTGAGATAATAACAAACAGCTGAAAGCAATCTCAGAATTCCGGAGATGACGAGCGAGAGAAGGCGCGCTGATTGGTGGAGTCCGGACACGTGTCAGACACAGATACATTCTGGGGGTTGGAGTCCTGAGGCAGAGATTGTCCATTGACAGATACAGAGGAGTCCTGGTTTTGGACTACACAGTCAGTAATAGACGTGACACTCAGTTTAACTAGAAATGTGGAGAAGACCGAAATGAACTGAACTGATCAGGGGTGGAGTGATCAAAAGGAAGAAGTATTAATTAAAAATGATTAACTGTGTAGCCCATTAGGACTAATTTTTACTGATGGAATATATGTGGTCCATGTCCTTTTAGTAAAAGCTCATAATACTATTTTTAGGTCACCTACAGTCATTTTGCAGAAATTGTGCACCCTTTGTTAAATTTTAAATCCATTAAATAAATAAAAAAATATATCATATAAAAGAGTGCATTTATGCCAAAAATACATGAATATATTAAATATCTAAAAAAGGGGTAATTTGGCTGTATTAAAAGAATGACATATGTAGGAATGTCCACAACATTTCAGATTCTGATAATCTAATTGTAGTTTATAAGTGGTTCACATGTGGTTATTTTAGATTTTTTGTAAACCTGTCTTAAAATGTAAGGAATACTGAACCTTCGTTGGGCTGGTGGGACGGCTTTAAGCGGACAGAGGAAAATATCCCTTATTTTTAAATCTAAAACTTGACAGGTATGCAAGGTGTTGAGAATTCTAATGGCTTGCAAAAGGGAATTTTTGTTGAGACTGGAAGTCCTGCTGTGGTAGCGTTTTTCAGAGAGCAGCAACCAGTCCATGGGCTGGATGGGTGGGATCTTTGACTATCCTGGTGGCTCTGCTGTGGCACCGTGATGAGTGCAGATCATGTACAGGTGGAAGTGAGATCCTGATGGTGCTTTCTGTCGTCCTCACCACTCTCTGAAGTGATTTCTGGTCTGTGATGGTGCAGCTGATATACCAGACTGTGAGGCTTGTCAAGATGCTCTCTATTGTTCCTTTGTAGAATGTTATGAGGATATGAGGGGGAAAGTTTGCTCTTCTCTTCATTTGTAGGAACTGAAGGCGCTGCTGTGCTTCAGGGAGGTGGTGTGTGTGGTCCACGTCAGGTCGTTTGCAATGTGTACCCGCAGAAACTTTCCACAAAGTCCACAGTTTTGTTGTGGATTGTGAGCGTTGTATGCACTTTGTGTTGCCTCCTGAAGTCAACAGTCATTTCTTTTGTCTTGTTGACATTCAGTGTTCTTGTTCTCCAGAAAAGTCAGGCTCAGGTGGAGAGCTGTTGATATGGTGTCATCAGTGAAGCAGTTGGGCCAGTGTGTGAACTGAAGTGGGTCGAATGTTGCAGGCAGTCGGGATGTGATGTGAACTTTGACCAGTCTCTCACAGCACTTCATCACAATGGGAGTGCTATGTGGCAGTAGTCGTTGAGTGATGCTGCTAGTGACTTCTTTGGCAGTGGTACAATGGTTGTAGTGTTAAATCACTAAGGCACAATGGCTTGGTCAAAGAGGTGTAATAGATGTCCGACAGGACATGTGCCAGTTGTTCAGCACATTCCTTAAGTCCCCCCTTGAAGGTTGTCAGAACCTGCAGCTTTACAAGGGTTGACCTTGCATTTTTTTTTGTTCTATCAGTTACGGCACGTTGTCCTAGCCCTGAAGCAGCAAAGCAGGCCCAGACCATCACACTACCACCACCATGTTTTACGTTCAGTAAGATGTTCTTTTTCTGAAATTATGTGTTAGTTTTACGCCAGATGCATCGGGACACACATTAATTTTTTTCAAGTCAGTCCAGAGAATGATCCTGGGGATCATCAAAATCATTTCTACTTCTAATCCTAATCCTATTTTTTGCCTTAAATTGTGTTCTTTTTGGGCAGCAGGATTTTTTGCCTTGGAACTCTTCCATGGATACAATTTTTGGCCAGTCTCTTACTTATTATTGAATCATTAACTCTGACCTAAACTGAGGCAAGTAAGTTCTTTAGCTTGGCATTGTTTTGAAATAAGCAGTCTGGAAAAAGACACAAAAAATGTATATACCTTTGTAGGTACCCTAGCCAACCAGTAGGTGGCAGCACGACCAATAATGCCCAATGCAAGAAAACACCAGAAGAAGAAATAGGGGTGTGGCTTCACATGGAACAAAAGCACTCATGAAACAGGAAGAATGTCTCTTTGAGTTTGCCCATAGACAGGTAAACATCTGAACAACGAGACAAGAACATCAAGACCAAGGCCTCTCCTTTGTTCTACAAAGAGAACAAAGAAAACATCTTTAGGCCTACCTTTTCAAGATAACAACTTTGATCGTCTGATCAACGTTTCCACACGGCTATTTCTTCAAGACAAGCTTGCACGAGATACATAGCTCGGAAAAGACATGAAAAGCGGCCAGATCCTTTTCTTAACTGTGTATAAATTTCCTGGATCCAAAACCAGAAGGACGAATCATTCCCAGAAGAGTTTCCTGGACGTCGTCAAAACCCTTTCTACAAGAAGGCTGAAAATTCCCTCAATCCAGTGAGGACAGAAAACATGGATATTTCTAACATATCCATTGCGTAAGACTGAACCTTAAAACATCTGGGCATAGTTTAGATAAAGAATATTTTATCTTTAAACTTGCTGTATTTTTAACATTTTACATAAATGTATTTTTATTAACGAAATCTGCAACTGTTTAGACTCTAAACTAAAATCTGTGAGCAAACCAACCTACTTTTCTCTGCATGCAAATCTCTTTCTCTTTTCTAACACTGAAATACAACTACTGTATTTCCCTCTTCTAAAAACTAGAATCTAGCATAGATTTTAATCCCTCTTTTAAAAACAGTCAGCTTCAGTTCTTTGTTCTGGCTCAACAGAGACCTGAACAAAGAACAGCTGATCTCAGTTACAGTTGGAGAGCCACGCTCCACGTTTAAACACAACGGCATTATCTTTTGTCCACGCACACACGCACGCTCCGCTCGCGGAGCAGTTTGGGCAATGCCACAAAGCGTCTGGCCTTGGAGAACCTGTCCACAATGACCAGTATCACGGTGTTGCCCCGAGACGGAGGCAATCCCGTGATGAAATCAAGGGACAGGTGTGACCAAGGACGTGAGGGAACAGCCAGAGGGTGCAGCAGACCCGTGGGCTTGGTTCTGGGGTCCTTGCATTGTGCACAAACTGCGCAAGAGGCCACAAAGGAGCGCACATCCTGCTCCATCCGAGGCCACCAAAAGCGACGTTGCAGGAATTCTAATGTGCGTGTGGCCCCAGGATGCCCTGTCTGAGGAGAAGCATGGCCCCAGGCGAGTACCAGTCTCCTGAGGGGGGACGGTACGTAATCCCGACCTGGGGGGACGTTTTCTGGATCAGGATCCTGGCCGGGGGAACTACGATGGATGGCTCCACAGGGAGAGGGAGGGGCTCCCAAGAGAGGGCGTCCGGTTTGACGTTCTTGGACCCGGGACGGTACGACAAGATAAAGTCAAACCGGGTGAAGAACAACCCCCATCTGGCCTGGCGTGGGTTCAGACGCCTGGCCTGCTGAATGTAGGCCAGGTTCTTGTGGTCTGTCCAGACCAGAAAGGGGTGTTCCGCCCCCTCAAGCCAATGCTTCCACTCTTCCAGGGCGAGTTTCACGGCCAGGAGCTCCCGGTCTCCCACATCATACCTCTGCTCCGCAGGGGAATGACGGTGGGAGTAGTAGGCACAAGGGTGCAGTCGGCTCCCAGGCCCCGATCGCTGGGACAGGACTGCCCCTATGCCTACTTCGGAGGCATCCACCTCAACGACAAACGGAAGTCCCGGATTAGGCAGTTGGAGAACTGGGGCCCTGGTCAACAGGTGTTTGATGGCATCAAATGCCTCCTGGGCATCTGTGGACCAGCTAAACCATCCCGACGCCTTCCTCGTCAGGGCGGTTAGCGTGGCGGCCACAGAGCTAAAATTCTTCACGAATCGACGGAAGAAATTAGCAAAGCCCAGGAAACGCTGGACCAGGCGCACCGAGGTGGGCTGGGGCCAGTTCTCCACTGCCTTGATCTTGGTGGGGTCCATGCGCAGTGTGTTGTGAGACACAACAAAACCCAGGAAGGAGATGGTCTGCGCATGGAACTGGGACTTCTCAAGTTTGACGAAGAGATGGTTCTCCAGGAGGAGCTGGAGAACCCGTGGGACATGGGTGACGTGTTCGTCAATGGACCGGCTGTAGATGAGAATGTCGTCCAGGTAAACAAACACGTACCGGTCCAAGTCCTCCCGAAGCACCTTGTTAATGTACCCCTGGAAGACGGCGGGGGCGTTCATCAACCCGAACGGCATGACCAGGTACTCATAGTGCACGGACGGGGTGATGAACGCCGTCTTCCACTCGTCACCCGCCCTGACCCTGACCAGGTTGTAGGCACTGCGCAGGTCCAGCTTGGTAAAGACTGTGGCCTGCTGCAGTGCCTCAAAGGCAGATGACATGAGGGGTAAGGGGTACCGGTTCTTTATGGTGATTTTGTTGAGGCCTCTGTAGTCAATACAGGGCCTCAACCCACCGTCTTTCTTCCCCACAAAGAAGAAGACCGCGCCGGCTGGGGAGGTAGAGGGGCAGATAAACACCAGAGCTAGGGCCTCCTGGATATACTCCTCCACCGCTTTCAGCCGAGAGCGTACGAAACTCGATGGCATACTCAGACACCGACCTCCTACCCTGATGCAGGTTAAGGAGGCGGGTCCCTGCCTCCTCTTCTCGGACCGGAGGATCAAATGTTCGCGAAAGGCCGGTCGCAAACAGCGCAGCAGTGGAGCAAACTCCTGCCTGGTGTTCCCACACTGGGGTAGCCCATGCTAACGCCCTTCCGGAGAGGAGGGAGACAATGTATGCCACCTTGGCACGCTCTGACTGAAAGCGGGAAGGCTGTAGCTCGAAAGCGAGTGAGCACTGTAGGAGAAATCCCCTACAGCCTCCGGGTTCACCACTGTAGCGCATAGGGGCCGGTAGCGGGGGCTCGACCTGGTGCGCTTTGGGTGGCTCAGCCACAACATACTCCCCCTGAGGACTCCAGGGGGCTGGTCTAGAATCTGCTGCAGGCTCTGTTCATGCCTCCCAATAGCTGCCCCCTAGTTCCCCAGGGCAGGCTTTAACTGCTCGAGACCTAACTGCTCTGCTGGATCCATGTTTGGGCTGGATCTTTCTGTAATGGGTGGGGAGCGGTAGCTCTCCAGCCCAGAAGGTTGTAGGACCCAAGTGCAGAGCAGTTGATCTCAAAGCAGGTAAACCCCAAAAAAAGGAAAATAATAATAATAATAATATATAATCTTTAATATATATATATATATTAATAATATATATAATATTATATAATAATATATATATAATATATAATAATAATATACAAGGATCGCCGAGGAAGTGCAGCTACCTCTTATAAGACGAGGTGAAGGAATAACTAAACAAAAGAGCTTCCAAAGAAAACAAAACTGAACTAAGGTGCTTGTGGATTAAATGCTGTTTCACCAGAGAGGGATGAAACAGCGAGGGAAAGAGAGAAGGGAGCAAACCGGCGGCTGCCACACACACACACACACACACAAAGACTAGGGAGAACGAGAGGAGAGAGGTGGAGCACAGTGCTCTACACAGCCACACCAAACTCGAGAGGGAAAAAACGGCACTTGCCGTGGATAGGACAGAAGGGAAATGAGAGCCGGAGCTCAGAGAAAAATCGGGCATAGATTCGCTCTCACGAGCTTCAAAGATCCAGTGCCGAGTGGCTAGTTGGCACTGCTTATAAGCTGTTGAAAGCAGGTGTTGATAATTAGCCAATTAACCCTCGGCGCTGGCTTGGCGCGCCCTCCGATGCCCTGGAGGACACTGCGACCAGGCACCAGCCCTCCAAATTCATACTGTGTTTTTATTAATGTTTTACGATTTACTTACAGTATTTACATATGGTTTGTGTCTTGTTGGTCACTCTGTTACTGCTATCGCTACTGTGTTGCCAGATCAAGTCACACTAAACTGTTTTTTTTTCTGCAAGACAGGTTTAAGCTTGACAAGAAATATTGTCACGTTTTAATCTTACGAGATCTCGTCACACCCCTAATAAATACAGGACAAATATAGGATAACAGGTGTGTGCAATCAGTAGCTGGGTGAGCAGGAACATTGTGGCATCACGTGTTCGTTGCGTGTGCGAGTTCCGGTGAGGGTGCATACTGGCAACTGGAGTTCAAAGTCCAGAACAGGAAGGCTGATAGCATCAGGACTGACAGTGTGCTTGTATCTCCTTCCCTCATGCTTACTGAAGATGCCACACATCTTGACCAATCACATGTGGCTTTTACAAAAAAAGCTCACAATTAGGATCTGAATCCCGTTGTTAACTTCAAAGTGGCAATTCTTAGATCCAAATTGTTTCACTGATTGGTGCAGGAATATCACATCCTGAAAGTCCCATTTTACCAATAAAGTAAATATACATAAAGTAAATATATTTGTGTTACATAAAGAATTGGCAGGTTTCTCTTCAACAAACTATTTTAAACTAATGCCCTCTCCAAATCACTGAAGTATGCAGGGATTTTGCAAAATATGTGAAATTCCTCTTATCCGACACTCACAAATGCTGTGTATGTGATAACAGTGAATATTACTTATGAGTATTAACATTGTCTGTTCTCCAAAGCAGTTCTATTCACTACACTCAGTAATGATTTTTTTAGATTGCATACTGTTCATATCACACAGGAACCCTCACAGCACAGCTCATAGAAAACAAAAGGAAATTTCAGGAGGGAAATAATAAATGCTGGAGACTTTTATCAGTGCAGCAGTTGTGAAATTTTTTTTGCACCTTTTTAATAATCACACTATCACCAGCATTAATATCACTGTTTATCATAACATTCCTTCTTAATGAACTGGATCTGACCTGACTCTCCAGCAATGGCCAGTTTCCTGGACAGGGATTAAGACTTCCTTCTGACTAGATTCTATGGCAGTTCACTAAATTGCCAAGCCAGTGGTGATTCAGCACTGAGTATTTTATTTCAGTCTACAATTAACCACTGCTGTAAATGAAGACCGTGAGCAGAGCTGCTTTATACTGCAGGCCTCTGACTCAGTCACGGATATATTAGTTGTGCCAGGCTGTCTGCGACTGGGTCTGGTCATTAGGGGTGCGGAGTTCTGAAGTTTTCCAAGGTTTACTGAGGCTAGGAAAGGAAAAACGGAAGAGCTGAGGGTGATGATGCTGTCCCTCCCTCTCAGCTGAAAGTGAGCAACAGGTCACTGTCTGTCTCTGCTGAGCTGGGTCTCATTCTGAGTGTAAAGAGCACAGAAGGACTTGTATAATGTCTATGGAAAGCACCCATCAATACAACAAGACAATCTGGAGCAGCTACATTACATTTACATTATATTACATTACATTACATTTGGCAGGTTTTTTTTTCCAAAGCGACTTACAATGGTGAAGTACAAAAGACATCAGCCTAAAGTCACTAGACTCAATGTCAGGCAGAGGCTAAAGAGTTATTGCTCCAGCACTGGGCTGTGGAGCCATGATAAGGCTCCATCCCATACAAAACTAAGTTAGTGGGAGTGGGAGATACAGAACTAATTATCTAAAATCAGTACTTGACCTCACTGATTCTCTCGTGAGGCTAAATGCAATCAAATCATCCTTAGAGCAGTTTCACAACATCTGTAAAGCCTTACTACAGACTCCCTGAATACGCTTGACTTCAGAAGAAACCCTGGATGAGCTTGTTCAAATACTAATAGTTATAAAATGCTGTTATACGTTACATTTACAGAAAAAAGAAAAAGGGGACTGTGGGAAAGAGGGTGTTTATTGTGAGAACCATGTGTCCCTTCCTGCACTCAGCAGGAGAAGAGGAAAAGAGTTTCAGATGACAACAGTTATCTACTGACTCAAGAGAAAGACAAAGGTAGAGAGGGAGAGAAAGGGAGAGAATGAGAGGGAGAGGGAGGAAACAGAGAGATCATTAATGGTCATAGATACTGCAGTACAAACTAGGACTATAAGAATATGTGAACCTCACAAAACAATGACTGTGTTTAATCAGAACCAGAAAGAAGAAACCGTATTTTAAATGTCAAATTAGAAATAGGTACAAGTAACACACACCCTATTTTAGCTACAGGCTAAAATGTATAGGCAAGATGTCAATAGCACACGATGCAGCTGGATTTAGGGCATGTCCGTGTGTCTTTGGTATTGTGACAGCGCAAACAATTTGCATTGTGCAGCTTAAAAGGCACAAATGACATAACCTAATTCTCTTGGCGTATTGATATCTTAATGGCGCAGCACTTTGTGAAGTTGCTACTTCTTTAGCGCTGTGATCACTAACTTGATTATCATTAGTGCACTGTGATGTCACTAACTTCAGTATCATTAGTGCGCTGTGAAGTAACACACTTCATTATCATTAGTGCGCTGTGATGTCACTAACTTCATTATCAGTTGTGCGCTGTGATGTCACTAACTTCATTATCAGTTGTGCGCTGTGATGTCACTAACTTCATTATCATAGTGCACTGTGATGTCACTAACGTCATTATCATTAGTGCGCTGTGATGTCACTAACTTCATTATCATTAGTGCACTGTGGTGTCCCTAACTTCATTATCATAGTGCACTGTGATGTCACTAACGTCATTATCATTAGTGCGCTGTGATGTCACTAACTTCATTATCATTAGTGCACTGTGATGTCACTAACTTCATTATCATTAGTGTGCTTTGATGTCACTAACTTCATTATCATTAGTGCACTGTGATGTCACTAACTTCTTTATCATTAGTGTGCTGTGATGTCACTAACTTCATTATCATTAGTGTGCTGTGATGTCACTAACTTCTTTATCATTTGTGTGCTGTGATGTCACTAACTTCATTATCATTAGTGCACTGTGATGTCACTAATTTCTTTATCATTAGTGTGCTGTGATGTCACTAACTTCATTATCATTAGTGTGCTGTGATGTCACTAATTTCTTTATCATTAGTGTGCTGTGATGTCACTAACTTCTTTATCATTAGCGCGCTGTGGTGTCCCTAACTTCATTATCATTAGTGCACTGTGATGTCACTAACTTGTCACTAACATTGTTATCATTAGTGTGCTGTGATGCACTAACTTGTCACTAACATCGTTATCATTAGTGTGCTGTGATGTCACTAACTTCATTATCATTAGTGCACTGTGATGTCACTAACTTCATTATCATTAGTGCGCTGTGATGTCACTAACTTCATTATCATTAGTGCGCTGTGATGTCACTAACTTCATTATCATTAGTGTGCTGTGATGTCACTAACTTCATTATCATTAGTGTGCTGTGATGTCACTAACATCATTATCATTAGTGCGCTGTGATGTCACTAACTTCATTATCATTAGTGCGCTGTGATGTCACTAACTTCATTATCATTAGTGTGCTGTGATGTCACTAACTTCATTATCATTAGTGTGCTGTGATGTCACTAACTTCTTTATCATTAGTGCGCTGTGGTGTCCCTAACTTCATTATCATTAGTGCACTGTGATGTCACTAACTTGTCACTAACATTGTTATCATTAGTGTGCTGTGATGCACTAACTTGTCACTAACATCGTTATCATTAGTATGCTGTGATGTCAATAACTTCATTATCATTAGTGCGCTGTGATGTCACTAACTTCATTATCATTAGTGCGCTGTGATGTCACTAACTTCATTATCATTAGTGTGCTGTGATGTCACTAACTTCATTATCATTAGTGCACTGTGGTGTCCCTAACTTCATTATCATTAGTGCGCTGTGATGTCACTAACTTCATTATCATTAGTGCACTGTGATGTCACTAACTTCATTATCATTAGTGCGCTGTGATGTCACTAACTTCATTATCATTAGTGTCCTGTGATGTCACTAAATTCATTATCATTAGTGCGCTGTGATGTCACTAACTTCATTATCATTAGTGCGCTGTGGTGTCCCTAACTTCATTATCATTAGTGTGCTGTGATGTCACTAAATTCATTATCATTAGTGCGCTGTGGTGTCCCTAACTTCATTATCATTAGTGCGCTGTGGTGTCCCTAACTTCATTATCATTAGTGCACTGTGATGTCACTAACTTGTCACTAACATTGTTATCATTAGTGTGCTGTGATGCACTAACTTGTCACTAACATCGTTATCATTAGTGTGCTGTGATGTCACTAACTTCATTATCATTAGTGCGCTGTGATGTCACTAACTTCATTATCATTAGTGTGCTGTGATGTCACTAACTTCATTATCATTAGTGTGCTGTGATGTCACTAACATCATTATCATTAGTGCGCTGTGATGTCACTAACTTCATTATCATTAGTGCGCTGTGATGTCACTAACTTCATTATCATTAGTGTGCTGTGATGTCACTAACTTCATTATCATTAGTGTGCTGTGATGTCACTAACTTCTTTATCATTAGTGCGCTGTGGTGTCCCTAACTTCATTATCATTAGTGCACTGTGATGTCACTAACTTGTCACTAACATTGTTATCATTAGTGTGCTGTGATGCACTAACTTGTCACTAACATCGTTATCATTAGTATGCTGTGATGTCAATAACTTCATTATCATTAGTGCGCTGTGATGTCACTAACTTCATTATCATTAGTGCGCTGTGATGTCACTAACTTCATTATCATTAGTGTGCTGTGATGTCACTAACTTCATTATCATTAGTGCACTGTGGTGTCCCTAACTTCATTATCATTAGTGCGCTGTGATGTCACTAACTTCATTATCATTAGTGCACTGTGATGTCACTAACTTCATTATCATTAGTGCGCTGTGATGTCACTAACTTCATTATCATTAGTGTCCTGTGATGTCACTAAATTCATTATCATTAGTGCGCTGTGATGTCACTAACTTCATTATCATTAGTGCGCTGTGGTGTCCCTAACTTCATTATCATTAGTGTGCTGTGATGTCACTAAATTCATTATCATTAGTGCGCTGTGGTGTCCCTAACTTCATTATCATTAGTGCGCTGTGGTGTCCCTAACTTCATTATCATTAGTGCGCTGTGATGTCACTAACTTCATTATCATTAGTGCGCTGTGGTGTCACTAACTTCATTATCATTAGTGCGCTGTGATGTCACTAACTTTATTATCATTAATGTGCTGTGATGTCACTAACTTCATTATCATTAGTGCGCTGTCATGTCACTAACTTCATTATCATTAGTGCGCTGTCATGTCACTAACTTCATTATCATTAGTGCGCTGTAATGTCACTAACTTCATTATCATTAGTGTGCTGTGATGTCACTAACTTCATTATCATTAGTGCGCTGTGGTGTCACTAACTTCATTATCATTAGTGCGCTGTGATGTCACTAACTTCATTATCATTAGTGCGCTGTGATGTCACTAACTTCATTATCATTAGTGCGCTGTGGTGTCCCTAACTTCATTATCATTAGTGCGCTGTGATGTCACTAACTTCATTATCATTAGTGCGCTGTGGTGTCCCTAACTTCATTATCATTAATGTGCTGTGATGTCACTAACTTCATTATCATTAGTGCACTGTGATGTCACTAACTTGTCACTAACATCGTTATCATTAGTGTGCTGTGATGTCACTAACATCATTATCATTAGTGCGCTGTGATGTCACTAACTTCATTATCATTAGTGTGCTGTGATGTCAATAACTTCATTATCATTAGTGTGCTGTAATGCTACTAACTTCATTATCATTAGTGCGCTGTGATGTCACTAACTTCATTATCATTAGTCCGCTGTGATGTCACTAACTTCATTATCATAAGTGTGCTGTAATGCTACTAACTTCATTATCATTAGTGTGCTGTGATGTCACTAACTTCATTATCATTAGTGCGCTGTGATGTCACTAACTTCATTATCATTAGTCCGCTGTGATGTCACTAACTTCATTATCATTAGTACGCTGAGATGTCACTAACTTCATTATCATAAGTGTGCTGTAATGCTACTAACTTCATTATCATTAGTGTGCTTTGATGTCACTAACTTCATTATCATTAGTGCGCTGTGATGTCACTAACTTCATTATCATTAGTGCACTGTGATGTCACTAACTTCATTATCATTAGTGCGCTGTGGTGTCACTAACTTCATTATCATTAGTGCACTGTGATGTCACTAACTTGTCACTAACAATGTATTATTAGTGTGCTGTGATGTCACTAACATCATTATCATTAGTGTGCTGTGATATCAATAACTTCATTATCATTAGTGTGCTGTGATGTCACTAACTTCATTATCATTAGTGTGCTGTGATGTCACTAACATCATTATCATTAGTGCACTGTGATGTCACTAACTTCATTATCATTAGTGCACTGTGATGTCACTAACTTCATTATCATTAGTGTGCTGTGATGTCACTAACTTCATTATCATTAGTGTGCTGTGATGTCACTAACTTCATTATCATTAGTGCGCTGTGATGTCACTAACTTCATTATCATTAGTCCGCTGTGATGTCACTAACTTCATTATCATTAGTGCGCTGTGATGTCACTAACTTCATTATCATAAGTGTGCTGTAATGCTACTAACTTCATTATCATTAGTGTGCTGTGATGTCACTAACTTCATTATCATTAGTGCGCTGTGATGTCACTAACTTCATTATCATTAGTGCGCTGTGGTGTCACTAACTTCATTATCATTAGTGCACTGTGATGTCACTAACTTGTCACTAACAATGTATCATTAGTGTGCTGTGATGTCACTAACTTCATTATCATTAGTCCGCTGTGATGTCACTAACTTCATTATCATTAGTGCGCTGTGATGTCACTAACTTCATTATCATAAGTGTGCTGTAATGCTACTAACATCATTATCATTAGTGCACTGTGATGTCACTAACTTCATTATCATTAGTGTGCTGTGATGTCACTAACTTCATTATCATTAGTGTGCTGTGATGTCACTAACTTCATTATCATTAGTGCGCTGTGATGTCACTAACTTCATTATCATTAGTCAGCTGTGATGTCACTAACTTCATTATCATTAGTGCGCTGTGATGTCACTAACTTCATTATCATAAGTGTGCTGTAATGCTACTAACTTCATTATCATTAGTGTGCTGTGATGTCACTAACGTCATTATCATTAGTGCGCTGTGATGTCACTAACTTCATTATCATTAGTGCACTGTGATGTCACTAACTTCATTATCATTAGTGCGCTGTGGTGTCACTAACTTCATTATCATTAGTGCACTGTGATGTCACTAACTTGTCACTAACAATGTATCATTAGTGTGCTGTGATGTCACTAACATCATTATCATTAGTGTGCTGTGATATCAATAACTTCATTATCATTAGTGTGCTGTGATGTCACTAACTTCATTATCATTAGTGTGCTGTGATGTCACTAACATCATTATCATTAGTGCACTGTGATGTCACTAACTTCATTATCATTAGTGTGCTGTGATGTCACTAACTTCATTATCATTAGTGTGCTGTGATGTCACTAACTTCATTCTCATTAGTGTGCTGTGATGTCACTAACTTCATTATCATTAGTGTGCTGTGATGTCACTAACTTCATTATCATTAGTGCGCTGTGATGTCACTAACTTCATTATCATTAGTCCGCTGTGATGTCACTAACTTCATTATCATTAGTGCGCTGTGATGTCACTAACTTCATTATCATAAGTGTGCTGTAATGCTACTAACTTCATTATCATTAGTGTGCTGTGATGTCACTAACTTCATTATCATTAGTGCGCTGTGATGTCACTAACTTCATTATCATTAGTGCACTGTGATGTCACTAACTTCATTATCATTAGTGCGCTGTGGTGTCACTAACTTCTTTATCATTAGTGCACTGTGATGTCACTAACTTGTCACTAACAATGTATCATTAGTGTGCTGTGATGTCACTAACATCATTATCATTAGTGTGCTGTGATATCAATAACTTCATTATCATTAGTGTGCTGTGATGTCAATAACTTCATTATCATTAGTGCGCTGTGATGTCACTAACTTCATTATCATTAGTGCGCTGTGATGTCACTAACTTCATTATCATTAGTGCGCTGTGATGTCACTAACTTCATTATCATTAGTGTGCTGTGATGTCACTAACTTCATTAACATTAGTGTGCTGTGATGTCACTAACATCATTATCATTAGTGCGCTGTGATGTCACTAACTTCATTATCATTAGTGCGCTGTGATGTCACTAACTTCATTATCATTAGTGTGCTGTGATGTCACTAACTTCATTATCATTAGTGTGCTGTGGTGTCCCTAACTTCATTATCATTAGTGCACTGTGATGTCACTAACTTGTCACTAACATTGTTATCATTAGTGTGCTGTGATGCACTAACTTGTCACTAACATCGTTATCATTAGTATGCTGTGATGTCACTAACTTCATTATCATTAGTGTGCTGTGATGTCACTAACTTCATTATCATTAGTGCGCTGTGATGTCACTAACTTCATTATCATTAGTGTGCTGTGATGTCACTAACTTCATTATCATTAGTGCACTGTGGTGTCCCTAACTTCATTATCATTAGTGCGCTGTGATGTCACTAACTTCATTATCATTAGTGCACTGTGATGTCACTAACTTCATTATCATTAGTGCGCTGTGATGTCACTAACTTCATTATCATTAGTGTCCTGTGATGTCACTAAATTCATTATCATTAGTGCGCTGTGATGTCACTAACTTCATTATCATAAGTGCGCTGTGGTGTCCCTAACTTCATTATCATTAGTGTGCTGTGATGTCACTAACTTCATTATCATTAGTGCGCTGTGGTGTCCCTAACTTCATTATCATTAGTGTGCTGTGATGTCACTAACTTCATTATCATTAGTGCGCTGTGGTGTCACTAACTTCATTATCATTAGTGCGCTGTGGTGTCCCTAACTTCATTATCATTAGTGCGCTGTGATGTCACTAACTTCATTATCATTAGTGCGCTGTGGTGTCACTAACTTCATTATCATTAATGTGCTGTGATGTCACTAACTTTATTATCATTAATGTGCTGTGATGTCACTAACTTCATTATCATTAGTGCGCTGTAATGTCACTAACTTCATTATCATTAGTGCGCTGTGATGTCACTAACTTCATTATCATTAGTGCGCTGTGATGTCACTAACTTCATTATCATTAGTGCGCTGTGGTGTCACTAACTTCATTATCATTAGTGCACTGTGATGTCACTAACTTCATTATCATTAGTGCGCTGTGATGTCACTAACTTCATTATCATTAGTGCGCTGAGATGTCACTAACTTCATTATCATTAGTGCGCTGTGGTGTCCCTAACTTCATTATCATTAGTGCGCTGTGATGTCACTAACTTCACTTTCATTAGTGCGCTGTGGTGTCCCTAACTTCATTATCATGAATGTGCTGTGATGTCACTAACTTCATTATCATTAGTGCACTGTGATGTCACTAACTTCATTATCATTAGTGCGCAGTGATGTCACTAACTTCATTATCATTAGTGTGCTGTGATGTCAATAACTTCATTATCATTAGTGTGCTGTAATGCTACTAACTTCATTATCATTAGTGCGCTGTGATGTCACTAACTTCATTATCATTAGTCCGCTGTGATGTCACTAACTTCATTATCATAAGTGTGCTGTAATGCTACTAACTTCATTATCATTAGTGTGCTGTGATGTCACTAACTTCATTATCATTAGTGCGCTGTGATGTCACTAACTTCATTATCATTAGTCCGCTGTGATGTCACTAACTTCATTATCATTAGTGCGCTATGATGTCACTAACTTCATTATCATAAGTGTGCTGTAATGCTACGAACTTCATTATCATTAGTGTGCTGTGATGTCACTAACTTCATTATCATTAGTGCGCTGTGATGTCACTAACTTCATTATCATTAGTGAGCTGTGATGTCACTAGCTTCATTATCATTAGTGCACTGTGGTGTCCCTAACTTCATTATCATTAGTGCGCTGTGATGTCACTAACTTCATTATCATTAGTCCGCTGTGGTGTCACTAACTTCATTATCATTAGTGCGCTATGATGTCACTAACTTCATTATCATAAGTGTGCTGTAATGCTACGAACTTCATTATCATTAGTGTGCTGTGATGTCACTAACTTCATTATCATTAGTGCGCTGTGATGTCACTAACTTCATTATCATTAGTGCACTGTGATGTCACTAACTTCATTATCATTAGTGCGCTGTGGTGTCACTAACTTCATTATCATTAGTGCACTGTGATGTCACTAACTTGTCACTAACAATGTATCATTAGTGTGCTGTGATGTCACTAACATCATTATCATTAGTGTGCTGTGATGTCACTAACTTCATTATCATTAGTGTGCTGTGATGTCACTAACTTCATTATCATTAGTGTGCTGTGATGTCACTAACATCATTATCATTAGTGTGCTGTGATGTCACTAACTTCATTATCATTAGTGCGCTGTGTTGTCCCTAACTTCATTATCATTAGTGCGCTGTGATGTCACTAACTTCATTATCATTAGTGCACTGTGGTGTCCCTAACTTCTTTATCGTTAGTGCACTGTGGTGTCCCTAACTTCTTTATCATTAGTGCGTTGTGATGTCACTAACTTCATTATCATTAGTGCGCTGTGATGTCACTAACTTCATTATCATTAGTGCACTGTAATGTCACTAACTTTATTATCATTAGTGCGCTGTGATGTCACTAACTTCATTATCATTAGTGTGCTGTGATGTCACTAACTTCATTATCATTAGTGTGCTGTGATGTCACTAACTTCATTATCATTAGTGTGCTGTGATGTCACTAACTTCATTATCATTAGTGCGCTGTGATGTCACTAACTTCATTATCATTAGTGCGATGTGGTGTCCCTAACTTCATTATCATTAGTGCGCTGTGATGTCACTAACTTCATTATCATTAGTGCACTGTGGTGTCCCTAACTTCTTTATCGTTAGTGCACTGTGGTGTCCCTAACTTCTTTATCATTAGTGCGTTGTGATGTCACTAACTTCATTATCATTAGTGCGCTGTGGTGTCACTAACTTCATTATCATTAGTGCCCTGTGATGTCACTAACTTTATTATCATTAGTGCGCTGTGATGTCACTAACTTCATTATCATTAGTGTGCTGTGATGTCACTAACTTCATTATCGTTAGTGTGCTGTGATGTCACTAACTTCATTATCATTAGTGCGCTGTGATGTCACTAACTTCATTATCATTAGTGCGCTGTGGTGTCCCTAACTTCATTATCATTAGTGCGCTGTGATGTCACTAACTTCATTATCATTAGTGCACTGTGGTGTCCCTAACTTCTTTATCGTTAGTGCACTGTGGTGTCCCTAACTTCTTTATCGTTAGTGCACTGTGGTGTCCCTAACTTCTTTATCATTAGTGCGTTGTGATGTCACTAACTTCATTATCATTAGTGCGCTGTGGTGTCACTAACTTCATTATCATTAGTGCACTGTGATGTCACTAACTTTATTATCATTAGTGCGCTGTGATGTCACTAACTTCATTATCATTAGTGCGCTGTGGTGTCCCTAACTTCATTATCATTAGTGCGCTGTGATGTCACTAACTTCATTATCGTTAGTGCACTGTGATGTCACTAACTTGTCACTAACATGGTTATCATTAGTGTGCTGTGATGTCACTAACATCATTATCATTAGTGCGCTGTGATGTCACTAACTTCATTATCATTAGTGCGCTGTGATGTCACTAACTTCATTATCATTAGTGTGCTGTGATGTCAATAACTTCATTATCATTAGTGTGCTGTGATGTCACTAACTTCATTATCATTAGTGTGCTGTGATGTCACTAACATCATTATCATTAGTGCACTGTGATGTCACTAACTTCATTATCATTAGTGCGCTGTAATGCTACTAACTTCATTATCATTAGTGCGCTGTGATTTCACTAACTTCATTATCATTAGTCCGCTGTGATGTCACTAACTTCATTATCATTAGTGCGCTGTGATGTCACTAACTTCATTATCATAAGTGTGCTGTAATGCTACTAACTTCATTATCATTAGTGCGCTGTGGTGTCACTAACTTCATTATCATTAGTGCACTGTGATGTCACTAACTTGTCACTAACATCGTTATCATTAGTGTGCTGTGATGTCACTAACATCATTATCATTAGTGTGCTGTGATATCACTAACTTCATTATCATTAGTGTGCTGTGATGTCACTAACTTCATTATCATTAGTGTGCTGTGATGTCACTAACATCATTATCATTAGTGCACTGTGATGTCACTAACTTCATTATCATTAGTGTGCTGTGATGTCACTAACTTCATTATCATTAGTGTGCTGTGATGTCACTAACTTCATTATCATTAGTGTGCTGTGATGTCACTAACTTCATTATCATTAGTGCGCTGTGATGTCACTAACTTCATTATCATTAGTGTGCTGTGATGTCACTAACTTCATTATCATTAATGTGCTGTGATGTCACTAACTTCATTATCATTAGTGCACTGTGATGTCACTAACTTCATTATCATTAGTGCACTGTGATGTCACTAACTTGTCACTAACATCGTTATCATTAGTGTGCTGTGATGTCACTAACTTCATTATCTTTAGTGTGCTGTGATGTCACTAACTTTATTATCATTAGTGCGCTGTGATGTCACTAACTTCATTATCTTTAGTGTGCTGTGATGTCACTAACTTCATTATCGTTAGTGTGCTGTGATGTCACTAACTTCATTATCATTAGTGCGCTGTGATGTCACTAACTTCATTATCATTAGTGCGCTGTGGTGTCCCTAACTTCATTATCATTAGTGCGCTGTGATGTCACTAACTTCATTATCATTAGTGCACTGTGGTGTCCCTAACTTCTTTATCGTTAGTGCACTGTGGTGTCCCTAACTTCTTTATCATTAGTGCGTTGTGATGTCACTAACTTCATTATCATTAGTGCGCTGTGGTGTCACTAACTTCATTATCATTAGTGCACTGTGATGTCACTAACTTTATTATCATTAGTGCGCTGGGATGTCACTAACTTCATTATCGTTAGTGTGCTGTGATGTCACTAACTTCATTATCATTAGTGCGCTGTGATGTCACTAACTTCATTATCATTAGTGCGCTGTGGTGTCCCTAACTTCATTATCATTAGTGCGCTGTGGTGTCCCTAACTTCATTATCATTAGTGCGCTGTGATGTCACTAACTTCATTATCATTAGTGCACTGTGGTGTCCCTAACTTCTTTATCGTTAGTGCACTGTGGTGTCCCTAACTTCTTTATCGTTAGTGCACTGTGGTGTCCCTAACTTCTTTATCATTAGTGCGTTGTGATGTCACTAACTTCATTATCATTAGTGCGCTGTGGTGTCACTAACTTCATTATCATTAGTGCACTGTGATGTCACTAACTTTATTATCATTAGTGCGCTGTGATGTCACTAACTTCATTATCATTAGTGCGCTGTGGTGTCCCTAACTTCATTATCATTAGTGCGCTGTGATGTCACTAACTTCATTATCGTTAGTGCACTGTGATGTCACTAACTTGTCAATAACATGGTTATCATTAGTGTGCTGTGATGTCACTAACATCATTATCATTAGTGCGCTGTGATGTCACTAACTTCATTATCATTAGTGCGCTGTGATGTCACTAACTTCATTATCATTAGTCCGCTGTGATGTCACTAACTTCATTATCATTAGTGTGCTGTGATGTCACTAACTTCATTATCATTAGTGTGCTGTGATGTCACTAACATCATTATCATTAGTGCACTGTGATGTCACTAACTTCATTATCATTAGTGCGCTGTTGTAGCGGCTCAGTGGTTTAATACCTGGTGCTAATTGAGATGTTGAAATATTTTTTAATTGGGCGCCAGTTATTAAATTAATTTAATTAGATTAATTAATTAATTAATTAATTAATCAAATTAATTAATAACACAAGACATCTCAGGGTGTGGTTTCTACAGGTGACAGAAATTTTCATAACCAAGTTATCCAGAAAAACACACTGAAATGACAGGTTTTGTAAAATAAAAGTATTTATTAAATCACACAGATATGAGTAAATAATTCATTAAAAAGTCATAATGTAGCCATTATATATCAAATCATAGTGTAGAATAATAAATGAGAAATAAAAGAACAAACACGTTATAATGCTGATATGAAAGGAATAAAGATTAATAGAACTATTAAGTGAATATTTCTAAATAAGGGTCTAAGGCATTTTAAGTCTACGAAACCAGTTCTTATTTCCAACCAAGCAACTCAAAATGAGTCATCTATACTAAAGACGCTCTATTAAAGACCCGACCAAACCATGACCAACAGACACCATCTGCCGAAAGATTAAACCCAGCTCTGCCTTACTCTGAGTTGTTGAAGTGGGCCTTGGTGACGTCCGCCTGGGTTGGTCGTCTGATGCTTCACCCCGAAAAAGGATCACGTGAGCCTGTCTGTAGGGTGGGTTGACTTCCTGTGTCAGCACGGAGCCCCATTAGAACCCACAGGGAAATCCCTTCGCTCTCAGGTGGCTTGCTGGTGGCCTCCGGACCGCAGATTTCTGGGTTGGATCTGGCGGATCTCTTTTTCAGCTGTACTTTAGCTAAACTTAGATGGAATAATGCTTGGCTTCGTAGATTGTAAAATAACCTTAGATATTTTAACTAGGATAGCTAATATTAATATACTTGAAGATTAAATGCACTAGTCTAAGAAAACTAACTTAAGATGACTAAACTAACAGTCTATCCTTTCTCCATCTCTGGGCTCCCTAACCTCTCTCCTCTAACTGTTTTCCTCAACTCATCTTCTCCAACTCCTTCTCTAACTGCTTCTCCTCCAACTGCTCTGACCTGAACTCCCAAAACTCAACTGGGAACTCTAAACTGGAAACTGAACTGTGTCTGCCCAGTTTAACTATTAGTCTCTGTGGCCTGTTTGGCCCCTGAGCTATGATTGGCCCTGTGGCCCAAATGTCTGTGTTTTGATTGGTCTAGGAACAATTTCAAACTTTGGTGGGGATTCACAAAGGGCCATAAACCCCCCCTCGCTCACATGGTCAGCATGCATCAGCTAGTGGTCTATTTTTCTAATAGACCCAACCAAAAGAAAACTCAACTAAACAGTGGATCAAAATACATTTTTCAGCATATCAGTTTGTGATGATAAATTCAGGAAACACAATCTTACAATTGAATCACAATAAATGTAATATATATATATTGCCCACAAACAGTTTTGTAATACTCAAGATAATCTTAGAAATACAATGATGGATGGTACTCTGTCAGAAAGAGATCAAGAGTCATGATATTATTTAAACCCAATTAAATCACTTAAAAGAAAATACATGGTTAAACCACTGATAACCAAATAAAGCTAAATTATCAAATGCTAGTTAAACCTTGTTGATTCAGACTTGAATGTGTAGGAAAATTTAAATCAGGACACATCCAGACACATATACCATATACCAGACACATATACCATTATTTAGTAAACATTCTATAAAACACCTTTTTATATAGTCAATTTATATGTATTTTCAGCAAAATCTTCTTAGTGAGAAATTTCTCCCCCCTCTGCTGTGTTTAGATAAGCGGCTGGTCCTTGCCTGTTCTGAATTTACGACGGTGGGGGAGGTTGGTGAACAGAGAGAGAGACACACTTACAAACGGTCAATGGAATTTCCAAGCTTAGAACATTTCTCTTAATTTCATTAATCTTATTTCTAAGTGATTGTAGAAATAACTAGGCACAAACCCCTAAATTGGTATAATATTTGGTGAATTAACAATTTCCAAGGAATTAATTAAGTTTTGACACTCTCTTAAGTCTGCAGTCCCGTCCTAGTGATGGTGTTGCAAATGTTCCAAATGTTTACATTAACTCCGAGGTTTATGACTTGGAGGAATGTAAACAGAATTTTACCCTAAACTCGCATTTAGGGCTCTCGAGCGAGGCTGAGTGAAGAAATAGTCAGTAAATGTCATTTTGAAATTTAAGGTTGTTTGAAAAAGATTACTCCAAGGTTTTTTTTTTAGAGTGTTCTGGGTTCGAAGTTTCCTTATAGGCCATAAAGTGGGGGTAGTGTGTGTGTGCAATGAAGCAATGAAGAAATCCTCTGGTTAATCCACTACACTGTAATGCTACTAACTTCATTATCATTAGTGCACTGTGATGTCACTAACATCATTATCATTAGTCCGCTGTGATGTCACTAACTTCATTATCATTAGTGCGCTGTGATGTCACTAACTTCATTATCATAAGTGTGCTGTAATGCTACTAACTTCATTATCATTAGTGTGCTGTGATGTCACTAACTTCATTATCATTAGTGCGCTGTGATGTCACTAACTTCATTATCATTAGTGCACTGTGATGTCACTAACTTCATTATCATTAGTGCGCTGTGGTGTCACTAACTTCATTATCATTAGTGCACTGTGATGTCACTAACTTGTCACTAACATCGTTATCATTAGTGTGCTGTGATGTCACTAACATCATTATCATTAGTGTGCTGTGATATCACTAACTTCATTATCATTAGTGTGCTGTGATGTCACTAACTTCATTATCATTAGTGTGCTGTGATGTCACTAACATCATTATCATTAGTGCACTGTGATGTCACTAACTTCATTATCATTAGTGTGCTGTGATGTCACTAACTTCATTATCATTAGTGTGCTGTGATGTCACTAACTTCATTATCATTAGTGTGCTGTGATGTCACTAACTTCATTATCATTAGTGCGCTGTGATGTCACTAACTTCATTATCATTAGTGTGCTGTGATGTCACTAACTTCATTATCATTAATGTGCTGTGATGTCACTAACTTCATTATCATTAGTGCACTGTGATGTCACTAACTTCATTATCATTAGTGCACTGTGATGTCACTAACTTGTCACTAACATCGTTATCATTAGTGTGCTGTGATGTCACTAACATCATTATCATTAGTGCACTGTGATGTCACTAACTTTATTATCATTAGTGCGCTGTGATGTCACTAACTTCATTATCATTAGTCCGCTGTGATGTCACTAACTTCATTATCGTTAGTGTGCTGTGATGTCACTAACTTCATTATCATTAGTGCGCTGTGATGTCACTAACTTCATTATCATTAGTGCGCTGTGGTGTCCCTAACTTCATTATCATTAGTGCGCTGTGATGTCACTAACTTCATTATCATTAGTGCACTGTGGTGTCCCTAACTTTTTTATCGTTAGTGCACTGTGGTGTCCCTAACTTCTTTATCATTAGTGCGTTGTGATGTCACTAACTTCATTATCATTAGTGCGCTGTGGTGTCACTAACTTCATTATCATTAGTGCACTGTGATGTCACTAACTTTATTATCATTAGTGCGCTGTGATGTCACTAACTTCATTATCATTAGTGTGCTGTGATGTCACTAACTTCATTATCGTTAGTGTGCTGTGATGTCACTAACTTCATTATCATTAGTGCGCTGTGATGTCACTAACTTCATTATCATTAGTGCACTGTGGTGTCCCTAACTTCTTTATCGTTAGTGCACTGTGGTGTCCCTAACTTCTTTATCGTTAGTGCACTGTGGTGTCCCTAACTTCTTTATCATTAGTGCGTTGTGATGTCACTAACTTCATTATCATTAGTGCGCTGTGGTGTCACTAACTTCATTATCATTAGTGCACTGTGATGTCACTAACTTTATTATCATTAGTGCGCTGTGATGTCACTAACTTCATTATCATTAGTGCGCTGTGGTGTCCCTAACTTCATTATCATTAGTGCGCTGTGATGTCACTAACTTCATTATCGTTAGTGCACTGTGATGTCACTAACTTGTCACTAACATGGTTATCATTAGTGTGCTGTGATGTCACTAACATCATTATCATTAGTGCGCTGTGATGTCACTAACTTCATTATCATTAGTGCGCTGTGATGTCACTAACTTCATTATCATTAGTGTGCTGTGATGTCAATAACTTCATTATCATTAGTGTGCTGTGATGTCACTAACTTCATTATCATTAGTGTGCTGTGATGTCACTAACATCATTATCTTTAGTGCGCTGTGATGTCACTAACTTCATTATCATTAGTGCGCTGTAATGCTACTAACTTCATTATCATTAGTGCGCTGTGATGTCACTAACTTCATTATCATTAGTCCGCTGTGATGTCACTAACTTCATTATCATTAGTGCGCTATGATGTCACTAACTTCATTATCATAAGTGTGCTGTAATGCTACTAACTTCATTATCATTAGTGTGCTGTGATGTCACTAACTTCATTATCATTAGTGCGCTGTGATGTCACTAACTTCATTATCATTAGTGCACTGTGATGTCACTAACTTGTCACTAACATCGTTATCATTAGTGTGCTGTGATGTCACTAACATCATTATCATTAGTGTGCTGTGATGTCACTTACTTCATTATCATTAGTGTGCTGTGATGTCACTAACATCACTATCATTAGTGCGCTGTGATGTCACTAACATCATTATCATTAGTGCGCTGTGATGTCACTAACATCATTATCATTAGTGCGCTGTGATGTCACTAACTTCATTATCATTAGTGCGCTGTGATGTCACTAACTTCATTATCATTAGTGCACTGTGATGTCACTAACTTGTCACTAACATCGTTATCATTAGTGTGCTGTGATGTCACTAACATCATTATCATTAGTGTGCTGTGATGTCACTTACTTCATTATCATTAGTGTGCTGTGATGTCACTAACATCATTATCATTAGTGCGCTGTGATGTCACTAACATCATTATCATTAGTGCGCTGTGATGTCACTAACATCATTATCATTAGTGCGCTGTGATGTCACTAACTTCATTATCATTAGTGTGCTGTTATGTCACTAACTTCATTATCATTAGTGTGCTGTGATGTCACTAACTTCATTATCATTATTGCACTGTGATGTCACTAACTTCATTATCATTAGTGCGCTGTGATGTCACTAACTTCATTATCATTAGTGCACTGTGATGTCACTAACTTCATTATCATTAGTGCGCTGTGGTGTCACTAACTTCATTATCATTATTGTTCTGTGATGTCATTAACTTCATTATCATTAGTGCGCTGTGGTGTCACTAACTTCATTATCATTATTGTTCTGTGATGTCACTAACTTGTCACTAACATTGTTATCATTAGTGTGCTGTGATGTCACTAACTTCATTATCATTAGTGTGCTGTGATGTCACTAACTTCATTATCATTAGTGTGCTGTGATGTCACTCACTTTATTATCATTAGTGTGCTGTGATGTCACTAACATCATTATCATTAGTGCGCTGTGATGTCACTAACTTCATTATCATTAGTGCGCTGTGATGTCACTAACTTCATTATCATTAGTGCGCTGTGATGTCACTAACTTCATTATCATTAGTGCTCTGTGGTGTCCCTAACTTCTTTATCATTAGTGCGCTGTGATGTCACTAACTTCATTATCATTAGTCCGCTGTGATGTCACTAACTTCATTATCATTAGTGCGCTGAGATGTCACTAACTTCATTATCATTAGTGCGCTGTGATGTCACTAACTTCATTATCATTAGTCCGCTGTGATGTCACTAACTTCATTATCATTAGTGCGCTGTGATGTCACTAACTTCATTATCATTAGTCCGCTGTGATGTCACTAACTTCATTATCATTAGTGCGCTGTGATGTCACTAACTTCATTATCATTAGTGCGCTATGATGTCACTAACTTCATTATCATAAGTGTGCTGTAATGCTACTAACTTCATTATCATTAGTGTGCTGTGATGTCACTAACTTCATTATCATTAGTGCGCTGTGATGTCACTAACTTCATTATCATTAGTGCACTGTGATGTCACTAACTTGTCACTAACATCGTTATCATTAGTGTGCTGTGATGTCACTAACATCATTATCATTAGTGTGCTGTGATGTCACTTACTTCATTATCATTAGTGTGCTGTGTAAGCTGGCATAAGCTCTTAAACGCTCTTTATCGTAAGCTTTTTTCTAAAACTTTTAACAAATTAAACTTTTGAACAAACAAATCTGCTTACAAATTGATTGAAATAAAATGATATTCACTGTTGCTGTTTTAATTGTATACAGTACTGTTTTTACAAGGCTAATAAATAGATTTCATGAGTTGATTATGTGGTTTCCGGCATTGTATGACACTTTAAGATAGATTCTGTTCTTGTTCGCACCAAACATTGTCTGTAATGCTGTGTGTAAGGAAGACTTTCACAGCTGTAGTTAGAAACTGAAGTCTGTGGAAGGTTAGAGGAGCTGATGTCACACTCTCTGACGTCTGAGCGAAACCCAACACCAAGTGAGGTTTGTGAGTCAGTGTCCAGCCGCAGAGACCCTGCCTGGTTCAGTGGGTGTGGGGCAGACACTAAGAAACGAACACACTGCAGCTCCAACCGAGCCGGAGAAGGGAAAGACATAGACACGCAGGAAGACGTGGCTGATAATCAAACAGCAGAATATTATAACTTCTCAGCTACAAATAATTAACAGTCAGTATTCGTAATTCATATATGTTTTGTATTTATTTAATAGATAAAGAGACTTTGCTGATAAAATATCCCAACAGAATCATGTGATGTGACTCCCAAATATTAAGTTAGAACATATTTTAGAACAAAAGAACAGTAAAAAAAGATCTGAAGAAAGTAGTGGAGCTTGGTTTTAGATTTCTCCTGGATGCATGTGTTCAATTCCATCAGTAGCTCAACTGATTTTTCTTTATTCAAACATAGATACATATAAGAGGGTAATCTCAGATATTCTACCAATGTGTTTTAGACTGTCTATCAAACTGTTCTGTGCTGATGGGATCATAAATCACCACAACATACTAATTGTTAAGGGTGGGTTTGTGTCATTTTTGTGGGGAAGGGGAATGGGAAGGGCACCATATCTAAGCTCATTTGTTAGGTGCTGTATTCTTTTATCTTTCTATACTTTGTTCTTATGGAATAATTTAAATAATTATTTAGCTACTCATATTACACATAAATTACATTCTCATTTAATGCACATATTTGGCCTAAAGCATAAACACTGACTTCTCCATTCAACATAATGACTTATGCCTTTTTATGTTCAGTGTTACACTTACTACAGACAGCTGATACACAAGTGTGTTGTAAAATATTTTATAATAATGTTTTTATACTCAGAACACACAAATACGCAGTACAAAAACATATTTTATTTTCCCACAAAAACAATGTACACAGTGTACATCCCAACCAACACACAGTTGCATGTACAGTCTACATGTACAGTCTACATACAGTTAAAATTGCTGCATCTGTTTCCTCTGGCTTGGCCAATACAGTCATGAAAAAAATCAACTGTACAATAGTAACATTCTGTAAATACTGCGCAGGAACAAAAATTTCCCAAATAATTGAAACACACTTTATTTTTACAGTCCTATAGAACAGTCCACAAGCAAGACTATTATTATTGTACTACTATTACTGTATTTATATGCAGTACCTCAGTTTTCCTGTGAGAGTACTTAGTCTCATTTCTGAAAGTCTGGCTGACGGATGCTACAGTGTATCTGCTCTAATTTGGCTGAGCTCACCTGTTTCCCTTTTATGTTAAAGTTCTGACTGATAATTGTAAATCTGTGTGACAGGTGTTTGCGCATGTAACAGGTTAACTTTAGTTTTGAATAACAGGGTGTTCCTTGCGAGAATCAGAGATTTTTTTATCATGTAAACTGTGTGTAGTGTTTTGAAAAAGTGTGTTTTATAACTGCAGTTTGAGTGTAAAGCAGGAATTGTGCTTGTAGTTTAGCAGAATTGAATCAGGGGGTTGGTACCTAAGTTACATGTTGTGGTCATTGTGTCTCAAATATCAGTATTTGTGTGTAAACTATTTTTTTGCAGTGTTACCTAAATACAAAATTTGAATCTTTTAGATGCCGCTGATGCCCTCTGCTGTCCAACAGTGGCATTACACTCAGGATTACATTTGCTCAGTGCTGCACAGTGCAGTGTCCACTAACCCTCAATGATAGATTGTTATGTTTGTTTTTTGGAAGCAGTTTGTGGCATCAGTTACAACTGCTGGGACTACTTTCAGTACACACTACTGTTCAAGCGGTGGAATGATCTTATAACATGACTGATTCCAATAATACATAATGTAGGATAATACAATAATGCAGCTTCATCAGCTGGCACTGAGTGAAATAAGAGGCTTTTGGGCACACATGCCCACAAAACAGCCTCTTTATGCAAATCCATGCATCACTTTTACTGTCTGGGGAAGGGTTTATTGATGGTGTGCAGAAACAATGTGTGAATATGTATCATCAATAATTGCAATTAGCTTTAAATAAATACAAAAAATATATATATAAAGGAGTGACAGAAAAAACAGATCAACCACAACATTAAAATCAACACCTAATATTGTGTGGGTCCTGCAAGTACCATCAAAACAAGGTATGCATATATACCAGTTGTGAAGTCTGAGTAAAGTACAGATACCCACTTAGAATTAAGCATTCAGGAGCATTATGTAATATTGTAGTTCTGTAACAGTGTAAAGTAGTGCAATCCAACTACTACAATCCAAGTCACATTATATAAACGAAAAAAAATGGATGGATTACTGATCCATCTTAAGTCCAGTTGTAATTAAATTAATTTAAAAAAAAGCATATTAGCCAGTGTTTGTGTGATTGTGCAGTGACATTTAAGGTGGAACTGAACCTTCAAAGATCTTGACTTAGACTCAAAAGTAACTACTTCAGTTTTGGGATAGAATGGAATAGGCTAGACAGTACTCAGACACGTGCAGATGCAGAAAACTGTGATTTATTTTACAGCACAGAAACAACGTGTAGTCAATATACAGAAAAGGTTCAACAGGGGCAAACAGCAGCCAGAGAGATAACACGTACTGAAAAACGAGGGACAGTCCTGAGGTCATACACGGCAAGGCAATAGTGAAGAGCAGGCAAAAATCAGCAACGGTATAAACAGTCCAGGTAATACACAAAAATCCAATATCAGAGCGTAGGCAAAAATCAGAGTCGAGAATAAACAATCCAGGGGTCATACACAAAAGGAAAACACAGGCAAAAATAGAAACGCGTTGTAAAGTGGAAAACCAATCAATACTCAGCAGAGGTATGCAGGTGAAAGGGCTATTTATACTGTGAAAAATTAGTATTCCGGACTTCCGGGGGGTGTACTGAGATCAGGTGAATGTTTGATGTCAGCGTGTGGTGCGTTCTGGGTAGTGTAGTTCGGAGACTGGAGATCGCAGGGAGCACTGAGTGTGGGAGAGACAGAAGCTCTATCAGCATCAGACCTGATATTATCCTCCCCCAACAAGACAGGAGCGGCAGAGACGCAGGGGCGTCCACGGCAACGCCCACCCGACGGACAGGGAGTACAGGCGGGAGTGGCAGGAGGTGCATCGGAGGTGCTGGACAGACGCGGGCTGCGGGAGCGGGAACCTCGGCGGACCGGAGCCGCGCTGGATAGGGGACGCCTGGGACGGCCCCTAGGTCTGGGAGCTGGCTTACCAGGATGGCGAGCGTGAAAATCGGCCAGCATAGCAGGATCCAGCACATCCCCGGCAGCCACCCAGCTGCGTTCCTCCGGACCATAACCCTCCCAGTCAATGAGGTACTGCAGCAAACCACCACGTCGGCGAGAATCCAGCACCTCACGAACTGCGTACGCCGAAGAATCCTCCCCCTCCACCGCCGCGGGTGGTACGTCATCAGGAGCCCCCTCTGCGAGCGGACCCGGGACCATAGGCTTGAGGAGAGAGACATGAAAAGAATTATTCACTTTATATTGCGCAGTAGGCTCCACCTTATAGGAAACCTCATTGATTTGAGACAGTATACGAAAGGGACCAATATACTTAGGCAGGAGCTTCCTGCAGCACCCCTCAAACCTGAAGTCCTGGGTCGAGAGCCATACACGGTGAAAAGTGAGTGAATTTTGAGCTATTTCTGCCCAGATGAGATAACGGAACCAATCAGTGGGGTATTTAAAACAGTAAACACGTAAAAATTTGCCTAATTCCTGATTAGCCCTTTCACACTGCCCGTTACTCATAGGGTGAAAGCCAGAAGTCAGACTAACATGCACTCCTAAATGCTCAAAAAATGCTCTCCACACCCTAGAGATGAACTGAGGCCCTCGATCAGACAAAATGTCCTCGGGAATACCATAGTGTCTAAACACGTGAGTATAGATTGCTTGAGCAGTTTGGAACGCAGTAGGCAGAGAAGGAATCAGGATAAATTTAACACCCCTAGAGAATCTGTCAACCACTGTAAAGGATCGTGGTATAACCCTCTGATACAGGCAGAGCAGTCACAAAATCCACAGCTAAATGCGACCAAGGTCGCTCAGGCACTGGTAGAGGCATAAGTTTACCAGCTGGAAGGGTCTTGGGAGTCTTACACTGAGCGCAGACCGAACATGACGTAACAAAAGTGTGTATGTCGGCTTTCATGGTTTCCCACCAATAGCGAGAGGAAATTAACTGTAGCGTGCGCGTCACACCAGGATGACCTGAAGATAGAGCAGAGTGGGCCCATGTAATTAATCTGTCTCTGAAACGAGGTGGAACAAACGTCTTATCCTGAGGACAATCCGCTGGAGGTGGATGACCAGCATTGATTTCCATAATCTGGTCATCCAACTCCCAGCGTATGACAGCTATTTCTACTGAGGGCGGAAGGATACGCTCAGTTTCGGTTACATCATTTGCGCTGTCCGTGGTGCTGAAAACCCTGGAGAGCGCGTCAGCTTTGGTGTTGCGGGTACCTGGATGAAACGAAATGGAGAACTGGAATCTTGAAAAGAATAGAGACCAGCGAGCTTGACGGGGATTCAATCGTTTAGCGGTTTTGAGGTATTCAAGGTTTTTGTGATCTGTAAGTACTGTAAACGTGTGTATGGCCCCTTCCAGCCAGTGACGCCATTCTTCCAATGCCAGTTTTACAGCCAACAATTCCCTGTCTCCTATACCGTAGTTACTTTCGCCCGCAGATAGCTTACGTGAAAAGAAAGCTATGGGATATAGTTTGGGGGGTGACCCACTGCGCTGAGAGAGGACCGCACCAACTCCGGTCTCAGAGGCGTCGACTGTGAAAGGGAGATTCGGATCAGGATGCTTAAGAATGGGAGCGGATACAAAAGCAGCATTAAGTTTAGCAAAGGCGTGCTGAGCCTCAGAGGACCACTTTAGAGTTTTAGGGGCTTTCTTAGTCAGAGCCGTAAGTGGAATTATGTAAGAAATTATGTATAAAGCGCCTATAAAAATTAGTAAAGCCTAGGAAGCGCGGGAGATCTTTAATAGTTTGGGGCGTGGGCCAACTCGTGATGGCTTCCACCTTGTTATCCATGAGGACACCATTCGCGCTAATTATGTAGCCGAGAAATGCGATTCTCTGCCGGTGAAATTCGCATTTTTCAGCTTTGGCATAGAGACTGTTTTTGGATAAACGCTGGAAATAGCTCAGTAGAAATAGCTGTCATACACTGGGAGTTGGATGACCAGATTATGGAAATCAATGCTGGTCATCCACCTCCAGCGGATTGTCCTCAGGATAAGACGTTTGTTCCACCTCGTTTCAGAGACAGATTAATTACATGGGCCCACTCTGAATCTTCAGGTCATCCTGGTGTGACGCGCACGCTACAGTTAATTTCCTCTCGCTATTGGTGGGAAACCATTAAAGCCGACATACACACTTTCGTTACGTCATGTCCGGTCTGCGCTCAGTGTAAGACTCCCAAGACCCTTCCAGAAGCGCTATCAGCATCAGACCTGACACTGTGACTACATATGGTTCCTACACTATTATTAATTCACAATCCAACTTTGAGAAGAATGATCACAGTTATACCTGAATGTTCTGAAGGACAGTTTTAGGGATTGATTTGATTCGCGGGGCCCTACACACCCTGTGTAATGAGTGTATAGTCCAGTCTTGCTCTGTTTGGTGGTCTGAGCAACATCCTTACAGCCTCCCAAGCAATCTCACAGCCTCCACCAGCACTTGCAGAGTAATATGACCACCACAGAGGACCAGCACAGAAGTGGTCTAGCAATCCTTCAATGCCATAGCAATTCTTACCAACACTCTGGCAACAATTTGGGAACTGCTTAAATTGCACAGTAGAGTGGAGCACAGTGGAGTGCACTGTAAAAAATGTGTAAGTAACTGTAAGTACTTGACAAGTAACTTACTGTAAAATAAAATCACAGTAAGTAACTGGCAGTAATTGACAAGTAACTTACTGTGAAATAAAATCACAGTAACTAACTGTTTACTGTGAACCAAAAGAAAATCACAAGCAAAAACTTAACAGTAAGTTACTGTAAAAACTAAAATCACTGTAAAAAAAAAAAAAAAAAAAAAACTGGCAGCAGCTAAATAGTAAATTAGTCTGTAAAAATGTCTCATGCATACTGTAATTTTGTGTGTAGTTGTATTGATCAGATTTATGTGTATTGTGTTTTTATTTGTGTTTTCACAACAGAATGATACCTTACTGCTTTATTTGGCAGTCAGTATAAAATCACTATTAAATCCAAAATGAATTCAAGTAGTTGTATTGATCAGACTTTACAAAAAATAATTATGTGTATTGTGTTATATGTGTTTTTACAACAGAATGATACCTTACTGCTTTAGTTTGCAGTCAGTATTAAATCATTGTTAAACAAAAAAAATTCTGGCTTTTCTTGAACTTTGCACTGCACTTGATGGAGTCAGGATGAAGGTTCATATACACAATCACCAAACTGGTTTGTTAAGCACATCATGTTAATAAGAGGCTCTCAGGGAAAGTCAAAGTTTTTATGGAAAATAAAACTCTTAACTCGAAAAATATAGGACAAACACAACATTTAATTATTATTATTGTAAGAGCCATAAAGCAGAAAATATAGAATGTGGAAATATGTACAGTTTATATTTTATTTCCTTCTTAATTCATGTCATTGTGTAATTCATAATTCTAAGAAAATGATTATTAATGGAAAAAATGTTGACACACCCTTAGAGTGACGTAACTGAGCATGTGCAGCTCGAGTTTAGTCAGAGCTGCGATAGGTATGGGAGCATATAGTTTTCTTACCGTATGAGAGTTCATTTGTAACCTTTTGATTTTCTAAGTAAAGACTCCTAAACTTAAAGAACTTGTGTCGTGCGCGTAAAGAATTTTCTGTGTCTGCAGCTCTAAGTGGTACTTTTTGAAACTGAAGAAAGTGTCACTACATTAGTAAGAAAATTGCTCACGGATGGAACAAGAGTGATTGAAAATCAAACTTTTTGGATGCTAATCAGGAGCCAACCACCAGTTAATACCTCTGAACGGCGTGTCAGACTGGAGCATCATTCTGGAGAGGATTTACTGAAAGCAAACGTGGTGAGTCTTCTGAATTAACATATGAAAAGGACAGTCTCTGGAAATTCAAGAAGGAAGCCACAAACTGTGCTAGTTTGAAGCTAAGTTGAACCAAGAAGCTAATGCTATTCAGCTGCCCAGTGACTTGCAGTTTGAGCTAAGAAGCTAATGCTGTTTAGCTACTGAATGACTTGCAGTTTGAGCCAAGAAGCTAATGCTATTCAGCTGCCCAGTGACTTGCAGATTCATGCTAACATGTCAATTGAAGCCTGAAAACGAAAATTCCTGAAAGATCTGTGTGTTTTGGAAATTGTGAAGTATTTATTGGATGAAGAAAAGTGTTAGTGGAATACTTTTGATTCATATGCACACAGTTTGCACACCGCTTTATTGAGGAAAAAAATATGGAGGAAGGTAATGTTGAAACAGTTGGCACTGAAGAAATGGCCACTAAACGGCCAGTCAAGTTAACTGAGAAGGCAATTGAGAACAAACTGTACAGGCTACTTGGCTCCAGGAGAGGATTTCTAGCCAGACTCACAACTCTACGAAGGGAAGTTACCAGTTTAATCACATTAGCCGATAATTTGCCAACAGTGAAAGAGATAATGCAGGAAGAATTTAATCCAGTTCTCCAAGAATTTGTTGACATCACTGAAGAATTAGGAGATCTTTTACCTGAAGATGAAAAAGAGGCAGATATTATCAACTGGTTTGAGCCTAAAATGACAATTATTAGACAGTTTACTGAAGAAACTGAAAAATGGATGGAGCAGGAGACATTGAGCTTACAACAAACAAACCAAGAATTACAAGTTGAAGAAGAGATAAACCCTGATGTCACAATAAGCCATAAGTCCAGTAAACTAAGCTAGAAAGGCACATGTGCTGGACGCTCAACTGTCGTGTCTTCTCGTTCATCAGTTTGTGCTATTGAAGAAGCCAAGCTCTCTGGTCTAGTAGAACGTGCTGCTATTCTGGAAAAGAAACAAGAGTTAGAAATGGAAGAAGTACGTATCAAAGTAGCTAAAGAGAAGTTGGATCTAGATACAGCTATTTCAGAAAAAGGAGCAAAAGTCAGAATACTGAAACAGTATGAGAAATCAGAGGATGGCATGAACAGCTACCTGCGCTCTCATGCAGCAGGTGGTGCAAGAATGAAAGACGAGGAAAACCCCGTCCCTCTCTCTCAGAGCAGGCTTTCTTACAGAAGCCAGGCATCACTAAGGCCATTGCAAGATGTAAGACGTCAGGTTGCTACAGTAAACACTGCAGTGCAACATCATGATGAAAGCATGAGTGGCCTTCTGAAAGTAATGGAAAACCAAAACGCTATTACAGGGATGCTGGTTAAGCAGCAGCAGTATGCTCAGCTTCCTGAGAAAGAAGTGGCAGTGTTCAAGGGTGATCCACTTACTTACAGATCTTTCATTCGAGCTTTTGAACAAGCCATTGAACAGAAGACGGACAGTGAACAAGACAAATTGTATTACCTACAACAGTTCACAGCAGGAGAACCACAGGAGCTTGTTCGAAGCTGGGAACACAGGCCATCACACAAAGGGTTCAAAGAAGCAAAAAAGCTCTTAAGGAAACATTATGGAGATGAGTTGGTGATTGCAAGCGCTTACATCGACAAAGCTTTAAAGTGGGCACCAATCAAGGCTGAAGATGGAAAGGCACTTAAGACCTATGCTTTGTTCCTAACTGGTTGTTGCAACACGATGCAAGATGTCGAATCGATGGAGGAAATGAATAATCCTACGAATATGAGGATGGTGGTATCCAAACTACCTTACAAGATGCAAGAAAGTTGGCGCAATGAAGCATTTAAAATCAAGGAGAAAAGAGGACTCAGAGCAAGATTTGCCGACCTCGTCACCTTCATTGACCGACAGTCTAAGGTAGCCATGGATCCACTCTTGGAGACCTCCAAGGCAAAAACCCACCACCCGCAGGAAAAAGCAAGGAAATTGGGAAAGTGGGCCAGAGTGGAGGAAAAGGAGCAAGCTTTGCTACCAATGTGGCAGTGGACAAGAAAAGTGCAGCTGCGACACCAGAGCAAGCAAGCTTATCCAAGACAGGACCCTCTTTTGAAACTCCATGTCTGTTTTGTCAAGGAAAACACACATTGGAAACTTGTAACAAGATCAAAGAGAAAAAGAACCAGGAACGTCTTGACTTTTTAAAGTGTTTTGGGTGTTTGAGGCAAGGTCATATCAGCCAGAACTGTAAGAAGAAGATCATATGCAAACAGTGCTCACAAAAACACCCAGAAATTCTTCATCAGAACGAAGGAGTTAAGAACTCGACTTCTATGCCGGAACAGGCTAATACTCATAAGGAAGAGATGTCTGCGACTCCAAGTCCTGTCAAGGAAGAAGTGTGTGGCTACACTGAGGCCGGAGAAACAGACTGTCTACTATGCGTGGTTCCTGTGAAGGTGAAGTCCCGCATCAGTGGAAGATCCATAGAAACCTATGCGTTTATGGACCCCGGGAGTACAGCCACATTCTGTACAGAGGACCTTAGAAAGAGGCTGCATGAGAAGGGAAAGCCGACTCAGATCTCCTTAAGCACCATGGGTCAGAACGAAGCAGAAGAACGAAGCTTGATCAACAGCTACCTGCTCACAGACCTTGAAGTGTGTAGTCTTGATGGAGAAGAGTACTTGCGGCTACCCAAAGTTTTCACACACAGACATATCCCTGTGCAGAGAGAAAACATTCCTAGTCAGCAACGTCTACAGAAGTGGTCCTATTTGAATGAGGTGAATCTACCATGTATTAATGCAAGTGTAGGACTTCTGATTGGCGCCAACAACCCTAAAGCAATGGAACCCTGGCATGTTATTAACAGCCACGAGGAAGGACCCTATGCCGTAAAGACGGTTCTCGGCTGGATGGTGTATGGTCCAGTGATGAATGAAAACCCACTTGTCAGAGTCAAAACAGCTCCTTACAGTGTTAACCGAATTGCAGTTGAGGAAGTGGAACGGCTACTTATACAGCAATATAACACAGATTTTCCGGAGCGTCTTTATGATGACAAAGAGGAAATGTCACAAGAGGACAAGTTGTTTATGGAATCAGTGAAAAGCACAACCAAGTTCACAGACGGACATTACAGTGTAGGGCTCCCACTGAGAGACAAGGGTGTGAAGTTTCCCAACAACCACTGTGTGGCCGAGCAGCGAGCTGCTGGTCTTAAGAGAAAGTTGATAAAGAACCAAGAGTTTCTTGAGGACTACAAAGGCTTTATGGAGAGTATACTGGAAAAAGGCTACGTCATGGAAGTTCCTCAAGATCAGCTTGCCCGTGAAGACGACAGGGTTTCGTATGTCCCGCACCACGGCGTGTACCACCCGAAGAAAAAGAAAATACGTGTTGTTTTCAATTGCAATGCCAGCTTCCAGGAGGTCTCCCTCAATGGTCAGTTGATGCAGGGACCTTACCTCACCAACACGCTCATTGGTGTCTTAGTGAGGTTTCGAGAAGAACCGATTGCTGTGATGGCAGACATAGAGTCCATGTTTTATCAAGTGAGAGTCCCAGAGACAGACGCTGATCTGTTGTGATTTTTGTGGTGGCCGGATGGTGATCTAAGTGCACCTGTAAAAGAATACAGGATGATGGTACATCTTTTTGGAGCAACGTCTTCCCCTAGTGTTGCGTCATACGCGCTATGAAGAACAGCAGAAGATCGAAGAGGCACTGTAGCCCCAGATGCCTTGGAAACAGTTCTACATAATTTTTATGTGGACGATTGTCTCAAGTCGGTGGCGACGGAAGAGGAAGCAGTCTTCTTGGTGAAGAATGTTCGACACCTGTGCGCTGAAGGGGGCTTTACCCTTACCAGGTGGGTCAGCAACAGCAGGAGAGTCTTGTCTTCCATTCCTGCAGAACTCCGAGCCACTGAGTTGAGAGACCTCGGCCTCACACAGGATGCCCTGCCCGCAGAACGAGCTCTTGGTGTACAATGGTGTACAGAGGATGATGTGTTCTCATACAGCATAAAGTCACAGGACAAAGCCCAAGACAAGAAGAGGTGTTCTTTCTGTTGTAAATTCCATCTACGACCCTCTTGGCTTTCTAGCACCATTGATACTGCCCGCCAAGCTACTCCTGAGAGACCTGTGTGAAGAAAAGCTAGGATGGGATGAAGATATCGATGACTCACGAACAGAACAGTGGAGTAAGTGGGTGGAAGATCTCACTCTCCTCTCAGCCTTCAGCATCAGAAGATGTGTCAAACCTCAGGCCTTTGGAACCGCTGTGGTTGTCAGGTTGCACCATTTTTCTGATGCAAGCGAGGTTGGCTATGGCACAGCATCTTACCTCGTTCTGGTGAACGACCAGGGCAGAATCCATTGTTCCCTGATGATGGGGAAGTCTAGAGTGTCCCCACTCAAGCAGATCACTGTGCCAAGGCTAGAGTTCACTGCAGCGGTGGTTGCAGTCAAGGTGGATAGGATGCTGCAAGAGGAAATGCAGATTCTACTTCAGCAGTCGATTTTCTGGACTGACAGCACAATGGTTCTGAAGTACATCGATAGTGAGACTGCCTGTTACAAGACCTTCGTGGCAAACAGAATCACACTCATACGAGAGGCCACTAAACCATCTCAGTGGAGGTACGTCAGAACATCGCAGAACCCAGCTGACAAAGCAACCAGGGGCATGAAAGCCAGGAAGTTAATGGAAGATAAAGACTGGATAAAAGGACCAGAATTCCTTTCACAACCAGAAAGTGAATGGCCACAGAGACCAGACAACCTGAATCAGAGCATGCAGAATGACCCAGAGGTGAAAAGTGTCACGGTAAACACCATCACCACGGAAGAAAAGCTTGATTGTATGAACAAGTTACTTGATTACTACAACAGTTGGAACCGACTGAAGAGGGCGACTGCATGGATTATGAAAGCTAGAGAACTATTGATCAACCTAAAAAACAAAAGAAAAGAGTTTCAAAGTGAGATCAGTCAAACGGAAAAGGATCCAGTGAAGCAGAAGTTGCATGTGCAGCAAAACATGAAAAGGTACAGGACTACCATGGAAAAGAAAGCACTTACCTTGGAACAGCTGACAACGGCAGAAGCAGAAATCATTCGGTACAGCCAAGCCCAATGCTTTCCTGAGGAAATTGTCAAGAAAAGCAGTCAACTGCACAAACTCGATCCCATGTTGAAAGATGGCATCCTAAGGGTAGGAGGACGTCTAAATAAATCTGCCATGCCAGCAGACAAAAAACATCCTGCGATACTGTCCAAACACTCAAGAGTTGCATTTCTCATCCTGAGTGATATTCATGAGAACATCGGTCACTGTGGGCGCAACTACAAGCTTTCGCAATTAAGAGAGAGAAGCTCATATCCAAATGCACGGTCTGCAGAAGATTACAAGGACGAGTTGGTGAACAAGAAATTGCACCTCTGCCAGAAGATCGTCTTGTACCAGACAAACCGCCATGGAATTGATTTCTTCGGCCCATTTGAAGTAAAATGGGGCCGGAGCACTGTCAAAAGGTATGGTGTAATGTTCACCTGCCTCACCATCAGGGCAATTGAGGAATTGAGAGAGGCACTGAAAAACCTGAATCAATCAGCAATTGAGAAAACAATGCAAAGGAAAGACATCAAGTGGATTTTCAATAGTCCAGCGGCATCACATCAAGGAGGGATTTGGGAGCGGCAGGAACAAAGCCTCACCAACGATAGCCTTCAAACATTTCTTTGTGAGGTTGAAAGCATAATAAATGGCCGACCCATAACCAGCGTGTCAGATGATCCACACGACTTAGATCCTCTGACCCCCAACCACCTGTTGTTGATGAAGACCCAACCTAACCTAACACCAGACATCTTCAACCAGAATGATCTATACGCAAGGAAGCGCTGGAGGCAAGTACAATATCTTGCTTATCTATTCTGGTGCAGATGGACTCGCGAATACCTTCCCCTTCTCCAGGAACAGCAGAAATGGACAAGACCGAAGAGGAACTTTGAACCTGGGGATGTGGTGCTAGTAGTCGATAGTTCATCTCCACGCAATACTTGGATCATGGGAAGGATAATACAAGTTCTACCTGACTTCAGTGGAACTGTGCGACGTGTGAAGTTGCAAACAAAAAACAGCATCCTAGAGAGATCTGTGCATAAGCTATGCTTATTGCAAGAAGCCAAATGAAAAAAGGGGGACTTCTTATTTAAAAATGGTTTATTTGTAGCTTATTGATAGTTTTGATTTGATGGCTCTTAGTTTACATTGATTGATAATTGTGTAATCTTACAGTATACCCAATTAGGGGCCGGATATGTAAGAGCCATAAAGCAGAAAATATAGAATGTGGAAATATGTACAGTTTATATTTTATTTCCTTCTTAATTCATGTCATTGTGTAATTCATAATTCTAAGAAAATTATTATTAATGGAAAAAATGTTGACGCTCCCTTAGAGTGACGTAACTGAGCATGTGCAGCTCGAGTTTAGTCAGAGCTGCAATAGGTATGGGAGCATATAGTTTTCTTACCGTACGAGAGTTCATTTGTAACCTTTTGATTTGAGTAAAGACTCCTAAACTTAAAGAACTTGTGTCGTGCGCATAAAGAAGTTTCTGTGTCTGGAGCTCTAAGTGGTACTTTTTGAAACTGAAGAAAGTGTCACTTCAATTATTATTATTATTATTTTCAAAGTTAAACAGGTCAGGCTGGCAAACGCCAGCTTAGTCTTATTTTTTTACAACTTGCTTTTTCATCTAGCAGTCTTATTCTGATTTCATTCATTTGACATAAAAATATAATTAGTGTGATTGCAGTAAGGCAATCACAGTATTGTTCTGCTTAAGTCTTCTTCTTCTTCTTCTTCTTCTTCTTCTTCTTATTATTATTATTATTATTATTATTATTAGTGTGATTGCAGTATGCCCATCAAAGGACGGTAGCTAGATTGAAGGACGGCAGCTAGAACTCCAGTACTGTGAGTGTATGGAGCAGCTATGGGATAAAACAGCATTAGGTCAAAAGTTTGGACACCCCGGCCCCCCAGCCAGTTCACCAGTATAGTGAGTGTATGGAGGAGCTATTGGATAAAGCAGCTATTGGTCAAAAGTTTGGACACCCTCGAACGGCCAGAGCAACCTAGCGTGCATAGCTGATTGATGTAAACACCATGTAATCTCATTTATGCATATACATCACCTAGTAACCACCTAGCAACACCATAGCAACCACCACAGATACCATAGCAACACCCTAGCAACCACCTAGCAACTGCTTAGGAATGACCTACCAACCACTTAGCAACACCATAGCAACCACCCCGGATACCATAGCAACACCTTAGCAACCACCTAGCAACACCTTAGCAACCACCTAGCAACACCTCAGCAACCACCCTAGATACCATAGCAACACCTTAGCAACCACCTATCAACCACCTAGCAACATCTTAGCAACCACCTAGCAACCAACTAGCAACACCTCAGCAATCACCTCATATACCATAGCAACACCTTAGCAACCACTTAGCAATACCCTAGCAACCACCTGGCAACCACCTAGCAACACCTTAGCAACCACCCTGGATACCGTAGCAACACCTTAGCAACCACCTAGCAACACCTTAGCAACCACCTAGCAACACTAAGCAACACCTTAGCAACCACCCAGGATACCATAGCAACACCTTAGCAACCACCTACTTTTCTACAGTAGTATGATTCGTACTGTGATTTTCTACAGTAGTGGGATTATTACTGTGATTTTCTACTGTAGTATGATTCGTAATGTGATTTTCTACAGAATTATGATTATTACTGTGATCTTCTACAGTAGTATGATTCATAATGTGATTTTCTACAGCAGTGGGATTATTACTGTGATTTTCTACAGAATTATGATTATTGCTGTGATTTTCTACAGTAGTGTGATTATTACTGTGATTTTCTACAGTAGAGGGATTATTACTGTGAATTTCTATAGTAGTGGGATTATTACTGTGATTTTTTACAGTATTAGGATTATTACTGTGAATTTCTAAAGTGGTAGGATTATTACTGTGAATTCCATCAGTATTATGATTATTACTGTGATTTTCTACAGTAGTAGGAATTATTACTGTGATTTTCTACAGTAGTATGATTATTACTGTGAATTTCTATAGTAGTAGGATTATTACTGTGATTTTCTACAGTATTATGATTATTACTGTGATTTTCTACAGTAGTAGGATTATTACTGTGAATTTCTACAGTATTATGATTATTACTGTGAATTTCTACAGTATTATGATTATTACTGTGATTTTCTACAGTAGTAGGATTATTACTGTGAATTTCTACAGTATTATGATTATTACTGTGAATTTCTACAGTACTATGATTATTACTGTGAATTTCTACAGTATTATGATTATTACTGTGATTTTCTACAGTAGTAGGATTATTACTGTGATTTTCTACAGTAATAGGATTATTACTGTGATTTTCTACAGTAGTGGGATTATTACAACACCTTAGCAACCACCTAGCAACACCTTAGCAACCACCCCAGATACCATAGCAACACCTTAGCAACCACCTAGCAACACCCTAGCAACCACCTAGCAACACCTTGGCAACCACCCCGGATACCATAGCAACACCTTAGCAACCACCCCGGGGTACGTTTCCCAAAAGCGTAGTTGCTAACTACGTTAGCAACTTACATAGTCTGGACGATGCAGCTGCGACGCAGGTGTTTCCCAAAAGCGTGGTTGGAACTATGGAGGTAACCACTTTAGTAACTTGCATAGTGCGAACCTTAGTTAAGCTACTCAGGTGTTTCCCAGAACCGTAGTTCCAGCGAATATTCGCAACTACCGTGGTTCAGCTGCGTCGTTCCAACTACAGCTCTAGACCTGTTGTTAGGAGCTTAGTTCCTGGTTATTAGTGCAGACGATGGACGGTAGGACTCAGAAAGTTGATAAATTACATTAATATTGCTGCACGAGGATTTAAGATGTCAAGTGTACCTATTTTTTTTTTATGTTTGTGTTAATTACATTAATTGAGCCACTTCACCCATGTGCGCCCAGGTAAAATAATAAAATTCAGTCCTTTTTTAATGTATGTCTTTAACATTTAGCTTTATTTGGCAAACATGAATTCAGTGTAGTGAAAAGAGTGCACTGAAGTGCTCTTTAGCTAAAATGTATTTTACAGTCTTGGAAAGATGTATGTCAATTATTCAAGCAGGCATCTCTTGAGTAAAGATAACTTGTGCTGTGCACATTTATGAAATAGTTAATAATTATTTTTTTAAACCCACTGTGCTATATGCACTCTGTGAATAAGGCTATTAAACTGTCACTGGGGTAATACTCTAAAATGGCTTTAACGTAAACACCTGTACCCTAAGGACCTTTGAGGGTATATTTGCATTGTTTGTACGCAGTGAAACAAATATATCAATACAGTAGGCAAGAAGGTGTCTTTTAATAATATATTCATAACAAGAAAAAACTAAGTAAAAAGTGTCTTAAAATAAATAGAGACATGTAATAAGCAGGTGTTTTGAATTACCTAATTATCCTCTGGAGGTAACAGGGCCAGACAGAGTGTGAATAAAGAAAATGTATCATTTAGCCAATACAACGTGTGTTTCTAGGCCTATACAAATGTTATCAATTAGTATTTGTTAAATAATATATTACAGTAAATACGTAGAAATATGTAGGCTACATTGATATATATGTAAAAAATAATAACATTAATTGCCATTATAAAAAAAAAAACATTAAGAGAATAAAACCACGACTGGGATTCGAACTAGGTTTCCATCCGGTATTCTGTCGAGTTTTGCTACCCTGTCAAACCGTACTACCCTAGTGCATATTTATTTTTTAAATATAAAATTGCTAGAAAAAGCCCCATATTTAAACATGCTTTCGGTAGAATATTTGGAAAGCCTGAATCAAAATATCAGGAGACAGTTTAGGGTTATTAGGGGTGATTATAAACCTTATGTTTTTTATTATTGCTAACTTATTATTACCTTCATTATCATCAGCTGTCATTTACGCATTTGTAATACTCAGATATAATGGCAAGGGGTTTCTGGTTGTTTAATGCACCCAAAAAGAACAGAATTACCATAAAAAAACAATAAATAAATAAAAAATGTTTCCACGCATGGGCGCTGGTGTTGAGAAGCACATCTCGATCGGTTGCACAATTCGACAGAACACCGCACGCTGCACCGTCGTATAGGCGCTCTGCTGAACCACTGAGTAACACACATTTCTCAGGTCTCATTTGAATAAGACTCATTCAGAATGGTGATTATTTTATTTAAAAAAAATATTGCAATAGCAAATATGTGTATGCTTTTTTTAAGTAACACTGTCTGTTACAAATAATAATTAATATATAGCAATTATTGTGTACATTTTACTTGCAGTTCATTGTTATTTTATTAACAGTATTGTTGTCCGTTATGTTCTGGTGATAATTACAATATGAATAGCCTAAATGATACATTAGAAACATATTTTTGGCATAATATTTTAAAGATTGTGAGTTTTGCACGTTTTCTGCTCGGAAAGTCTGGCCGAACACATCTGGAAACACCCTAGTTAAGACCACGGTGGTTTAAACCAACCTAGTTCAGACTTCTGTGGTACCAACAAAGTACGATGGTTTCGGGAAACGGTCGTACTTCAGATGTTAGTTAGTTTAACGATGCATCGTACCACGTTAGTTCAATGCTAGGCTCCGTCGTTGTACGGGAAACGCACCCCTGGATACCATAGCCACACCTTAGCAACCACCCCAGATACCATAGCAACACCTTAGCAACCACCTAGCAACACCCTAGCAACCACCTAGCAACACCTTAGCAACCACCCTGGATACCATAGCAACACCTTAGCAACCACCTAGCAACACCTTAGCAACCATCTAGCAACACCTTAGCAACCACCTAGCAACCAACTAGCAACACCTCAGCAACCACCTAGCAATACCCTAGCAACCACCTGGCAACCACCTAGCAACACCTTAGCAACCACCCCGGATACCATAGCAACACCTTAGCAACCACCTAGCAACACCTTAGCAACCACCTAGCAACACTTAGCAACACCTTAGCAACCACCCAGGATACCATAGCAACACCTTAGAAACCACCTAGCAACACCTTAGCAACCACCCTGGATACCATAGCAACACCTTAGCAACCACTTAGCAACACCTTAGCAACACCATAGCAGATGTCAGCCAGCACTGCAATCACACTTGCAGTTTCTGTAGGAACTGCAATCTAGTTCCACGATTGTCGTACGAACTGGCCAATTGTAATGAATGGGGCCATCGGAGGATGGCAGCTAGATCGAAGGACGGCAGCTAGAGCCCCTGTACTGTGTGTATTGGAGCCACTGGTCAAAAGTTTGGACACCCCAGAGCTCCAGTACTGTGTGTAATGGAGCCACAGGTCAAAAGTTTGGACACCCCAGAGCTCCAGTACTGTGTGTAATGGAGCCACTGGTCAAAAGTTTGGACACCCCAGAGCCCCTGTACTGTGTGTAATGGAGCCACTGGTCAAAAGTTTGGACACCCCAGAGCCCCAGTACTGTGTGTAATGGAGCCACTGGTCAAAAGTTTGGACACCCCAGAGCCTCAGTACTGTGTGTAATGGAGCCACTGGTCAAAAGTTTGGAATGGTATGGAATGGTGGATTCAGTGCTGCTCCACTTTTCAAACTTCTTCTTCTTCTTCTTCTTCTTCTTCTTCTTCAGGTTGTAGGTCGGTTGAATCCAAAATGAATACAAATGACTACTGTCCCCTTTTGATCGTCCATTAGTGGATTATTACAGTCTATTACTGTGATTTTCTACAGTATTATGATTATTACTGTGATTTTTTTTACAGTAGTATGATTCGTACCATGATTTTCTACAGTAGAGGGATTATTACCGTGAATTTCTATAGTAGTAGGATTATTACTGTGATTTTCTACTGTAGTGTGATTATTACTGTGGATTTCTACAGTAGTAGGATTATTACTGTGGATTTCTACAGTATTATGATTATTACTGTGAATTTCTACAGTAGTAGCATTATTACGGTGAATTTCTACAGTAGTGGGATTATTACTGTGATTTTCTACAGTAATAGGATTATTACTGTGATTTTCTACAGTAGTGGGATTATTACTGTGAATTTCTACAGTATTATGAATATTACTGTGATTTTCTACAGTAGTGGGATTATTACTTTGAATTTCTACAGTATTGTGATTATTACTCTGATTTTCTACAGTAGTGGGATTATTGCTGGGATTTTCTACAGTAGTGGGATTATTACTGTGAATTTCTACAGTACTAGGATTATTACTGTGATCTTCTACATTAATGTGATTATTACTGTGAATTTCTACAGTAGTAGGATTATTACTATGAATTTATATAGTATTATGTGGTAGGTGGAAAGGAGTTGCTGACCTGTGTGTGTGGGTGGAGCAAGGTCACATCAGTGAGAGGGCTGAGGATACACCAAGGAAAGATGAGGTGCTTGAGTGAAGGAGTGCAGGGGCCCCGCATTGAACAATACTTGAACAATATAACAAAACAGAATTTTTTGAGTCAGTCAACTGAAGTCCAGCGACAGGTTACGTGCCACAGTCCGCAGGATATCAATACCTTTGATACTAGGGAGGCTAACTCAAGGAGTGGAGGATGAAGGAGGTGTTGATAGATTAAAGGCTAAGGGAAAGCAGGTGGTATGGAGAAAGGAATCGGTCAAAGATCCAAAGTTAAATGGCCAGGCACAGGAGACAAGATGGCATGGAGGAGTATTAATGATGATTTGAAAGGTATGTTGGAGGGTTTGAAGGGAACAGCAGAGAGTAAATTGAACAGGCTAGGTAAAGTTATTTATGATTATGGAGTGGCAAGATTTGGTGTTGTGCATTGAGTTATTGCAGGAGGAGTTGAAAAGTAAGTTGGTGAAATTGCGGAGAGCAGAGGCTATGAGGAAAAGGAGGAAGAAGAAGGAGCATGCTAGGATAGAGTTCTTTAGAGATCCATTTAGGTTTGTTAAGAGTCTGTTTAGTAAGGAGAAATCAGGAAATCTAAAGGTCGGAAAGAGGGAGTTGGAGGAGCACTTTCAGAATGTTTACACAGAGAAGGAAAGGTCTAGCGACCTGGACCTACCAGCAGACATGCCACCGCTAGGGGATGTAGAGTGGAAGATGGATGTTAACCCCCCTAGGTTGAGTGAGGTTCAGGAGGTGGTGAAGGCTGCAAAGGCAGGTTCTGCCCCAGGGCCAAATGGGGTTCCATATAGATTATATAAAAGTGCACCAGATGTTTTGAAGTTTCTATGGAAACTAATGGCTGTAGTGTGGAAGAAGGGGATTATTCCAAAGGAGTGGCGCAAAGCAGGTGGTGGTCTTATCCCAAAAGAAAAGGATTCTGTGGCTATTGATCAGTTCCGTCCCATAAGCTTGTTGAATGTGGAGGGTAAGATCTTCTTTAGTGTGGTTACACATAGACTAGCAACATACCTGAAAAGAAATAAGTTAATTGATACGTCTGTACAAAAGGCAGGAATTTCAGGTTTTTCTGGTTGCATAGAGCATAATGGTATGATTTGGCATCAGATTCAAACAGCAAGAGCCGAGAAAAAGGATCTACATGTGGTGTTTTTAGATCTGGCTAATGCTTTTGGTTCGGTACCGCATGCATTGTTGTGGAAGGCATTCAAATTTTTTTGGGTTCCAGAAGATTTCAAGGTTAGTTAAAGCCTATTTTGAAGACATACAGTTTTGCTTTAGTGTAGGGGAGTGTGTCACATCTAGGCAAGGACTGGAAATAGGTATAATGGCAGAGTGTACAATTTCACCGCTAGCGTTTACGATGGCAATAGAGGTGATTATTAGGGCATCTAAGTGGGTCGTAGGCGGGGAGAGGCTGCATGATGGCACCCGGCTCCCACCAGTTAGGGCATTTATGGACGATATGACAACATTAACGACCACAGTGCCATGTACCCGGCGACTGCTAGGGAAGTTAAATGATAATCTTAGGCTGGCTAGGATGAAAGTTAAACCGAGCAAGTCTAGGAGTGTATCAATCGTTGAAGGGAAGTTGATACAAGAAAGGTTTATGATGGAGGGAGAAGTCATAGCATCTATATTGGAAAAGTCAGTTAAGACTTTAGGTAGGTGGTATACTGCAGCACTGAATGACAAAGAGCAGGTGGAAGGGTTGAGGACGGAAATGGTGGAGGCCATTAATAGAATTGATAAGTCTTTTCTGCCAGGTAAATTGAAATTGTGGTGTCTGCAGTTTGGTTTGTTGCCTCGTCTAAGGTGGCCACTAACAGTTTATGATATTCCGATTTCTGAGGTTGAGAGGTTAGAAAGGGTTATGAACAAGGCTGTAAGGACATGGTTGGGGGTGCCGCGTTGCCTCAGCAGTGTGGCATGGTGTGGGAGAGGTAGGACGTGAAATGCAGTTGTTAGGGTCAAAAGACAGGCTGGTTAAAGCAACAGCACCAGTGACTAGGTCTGGGAGAAAGTGGAATGCTCGAGAAGCTACTCAAGCCGCAAGGAGGGCACTGGAGCACAGGGATGTTGTGGGGCAGGTGCAAAATGGGAGGGCAGGATTAGGTTTAGGTGATTCTTGGAAAGCATTCGGCAAGGCCACATCACCAGAGAAAAGGCGTATGGTTACAGGGTTTATTCGTGAGCAGGAGGAGGAAGCTCTACAGTATTATGATTATTAATGTGATTTCTCCAGTAATATGACTATTACTGTGAATTTCTCCAGTAATATGACTATTACTTCGATTTTCTACAGAATTATGTTTATTACTGTATTTTTTACAGTATTGTGATTATTACTGTGATTTTCTACAGAATTATGTTTATTACTGTGATTTTCTACAGTAGTGGGATTATTACTGTGAATTTCTACAGTATTATGATTATTACTGTGTTTTTCTACAGAATGATGATTATTACTGTGATTTCTTTACAGTAGTGGGCTTATTACTGTGAATTTCTACAGTATTATGATTATTACTTTGATTATTTTACAGTAGTGGGATTATTACTTTGATTTTCTACAGTACTATGATTGTTACTGTGAATTTCTACAGTATTATGATTATTACTGTGATTTTTTTACAGTAGTGGGATTATTACTGTGATTTTCTACAGTATTATGATTGTTAATGTGATTTTCTACAGAATTACGATTGTTACTGTGATTTTCTGCAGTACTATAATTATTACTGTGATTTTCTACAGTATTATGATTATTGCTGTGTTTTTCCACAGAATGATGATTATTACTGTGATTTCTTTACAGTAGTGGGCTTATTACAGTGAATTTCTACAGTATTATGATTATTACTTTGATTTTCTACAGTACTATGATTGTTACTGTGAATTTCTACAGTATTATGATTATTACTGGGATTTTCTACATAATTACGATTGTTACTGTGATTTTCTGCAGTACTATAATTATTACTGTGATTTTCTACAGTATTATGATTATTGCTGTTTTTCTACAGAATGATGATTATTACTGTGATTTCTTTACAGTAGTGGGCTTATTACTGTGATTTTCTACAGTATTATGATTACTACTGTGATTTTCCCACAGAAGTATGATTATTACTGTGATTTTCTACAGTATTATGACTATTACTGTGATTTTTTTTCAGAATTATGATCATTATTATTTTTTTTTTACAGTAGTGGGATTATTACTGTGAAGATCTACAGTATTATGATTATTACTGTGATTTTCTACAGTACTATGATTACTACTGTGATTTTTTTTACAGTATTATGATTATTACTTTGGATTTCTTCAGTATTATGATTATTGCTGTGTTTTTCTACAGAATGATGATTATTACTGTGATTTTTTTACAGTAGTGGGCTTATTACTGTGAATTTCTACAGTATTATGATTATTACTTTGATTATTTTACAGTATTTGGATTAATACTCTGATTTTGTTTTACAGTAGTGGGATTTTTACTGTGATGTTTTACAGTAGTGGGATTATTACTGTGATTTTCTACAGTATTATGATTGTTACTGTGATTTTTCTACAGAATTATGATTGTTACTGTGATTTTCTGCAGTACTATAATTATTACTGTGATTTTCTACAGTATTATGATTATTAATGTGATTTACCACAGCACTATGATTATCACTGTGATTGTCTACAGTATTATGATTATTACTGTGATTTTCTACAGTATTGTGATTACTACTGTGATTTTTCTACAGAATTATGGATGTTGCTGTGATTTTCTACAGTATTATGACTATTACTGTGATTTTTTCAGAATTATGATCATTACTTTGTTTTTTTACAGTAGTGGGATTATTACTGTGAAGATCTACAGTATTATGATTATTACTGTGATTTTCTACAGTATTATGATTACTACTGTGATTTTTTGCAGTATTATGATTATTACTTTGAATTTCTTCAGTATTATGATTATTGCTGTGTTTTTCTACAGAATGATGATTATTACTGTGATTTTTTTCACAGTAGTGGGCTTATTACTGTGAATTTCTACAGTATTATGATTATTACTTTGATTATTTTACAGTATTTGGATTAATACTCTGATTTTGTTTTACAGTAGTGGGATTTTTACTGTGATTTTTTTTTACAGTAGTGGGATTATTACTGTAATTTTCTACAGTATTATGATTATTACTGTGGTTTTCTACAGTAGTATGATTATTATTGTGATTTTTCTACAGTAGTGTGATTATTATTGTGATTTTCTAAAGGATTGTATTTATTACTGTGATTTTCTACGGAAGTATGATTATTACTGTGATTTTCTACAGAATTATGATTATTACTATGATTTTCTACAGTAGCAGGATTATTACTGTGTTTTTATTTACAGTATTGGGATTATTACTATGAATTTCTACAGTATTGTGATTATTACTTAGATTTTTTTACAGTAGTGGGATTATTACTGTGAATTCCTACAGTATTATGATTATTACTGTGATTTTCTGCAGTACTAACATTATCACTGTGATTTTCTGCAGTACTATGAATATTACTGTGATTTTCGACAGTAGTAGCATTTTTGCTGTGATTTTCTACAGTATTATGATTATTACTGTGATGTTCTACAGTAGTAGGATTATTACTGTGATTTTCTACAGTAGTGGGATTATTACTGTGATTTTCTACAGTAGTAGGATTATTACTGTGGATTTCTACAGTATCATGATTATTACTGTGATTTTCTACAGAATTATGATTAGTACTGTGATTTTCTACAGTAGTGGCATTATTACTGTGACTTTCTACATTAGTATGATTATTACTGTGATTTTCTACAGTAGTGTTATTATTACTGTGAATTTCTACAGTAGTAGCATTATTGCTGTGAATTTCTACAGTATTATGACTATTACTGTGATTTTCTACAGTAGTGTAATTATTAACGTGAATTTCTACAGTAGAAGGATTATTACTGTGAATGTCTAGAGTATTATGATTATTGCTGTGATTTTCTACAGTATTATGATTATTACTGTGATTTTCTACAGTAGTGTAGTTATTAATGTGAATTTCTACAGTAGAAGGATTATTACTGTGAATGTCTAGAGTATTATGATTATTGCTGTGATTTTCTACAGAATTATGATTATTACTGTGATGTTCTACAGTAGTAGGATTATTACTGTGATTTTCTACAGTACTGGTATTATTACTGTGATTTTCTACAGTAGTAGGATTATTACTGTGAATTTCTACACTATTATGATTATTGCTATGATTTTCTACAGAATTATGATTATCACTGTGATTTTCTACAGAATTATGCTTACTACTGTGATTTTCTAGAGAATTATGATTATTACTGTTATTTTTTTTACAGTAGTGTGATTATTACTGTGACTTTCTACAGTAGTATGATTGTTACTGTGATTTTCTACAGTAGTGATCATTACTGTGGATTTCTACAGTATTATGATTATTACTGTGATTTTCTACAGTATTATGATTATTACTGTGATTTTCCACAGTATTGGGATTATTACTGTGATTTTCTACAGTAGTAGGATTATTACTGTGATTTTCTACAGAATTATGATTATTACTGTGATGTTCTACAGTAGTAGGATTATTACTGTGATTTTCTACAGTAGTGGGATTATTACTGTGATTTTCTACAGTATTGGGATTATTACTGTGATTTTATACAGTAGTGGAATTATTATTGTGGTTTTCTACAGTAGTAGGATTATTACTGTGAATTTCTACACTATTATGATTATTGCTATGATTTTCTACAGAATTATGATTATTACTGTGATGTTCTACAGTAGTAGGATTATTACTGTGATTTTCTACAGTAGTGGGATTATTACTGTGATTTTCTACAGTAGTGGGATTATTACTGTGGTTTTCTACAGTATTATGATTATTACTGTGATTTTCTACAGAATTACGATTAGTACTGTGTGTTTCTACAGTAGTGGCATTATTACTGTGACTTTCTACAGTAGTATGATTATTACTGTGATTTTCTACAGTAGTGTAATTATTAACGTGAATTTCTACAGTAGAAGGATTATTACTGTGAATGTCTACAGTATTATGATTATTACTGTGATTTTCTACAGTAGTGTAATTATTAATGTGATTTTCTACAGTAGTGTAATTATTAATGAGAATTTCTACAGTAGTAGGATTATTACTGTGAATGTCTACAGTATTATGATTATTACTGTGATTTTCTACAGTAGTGTAATTATTAACGTGAATTTCTACAGTAGAAGGATTATTACTGTGAATGTCTACAGTATTATGATTATTACTGTGATTTTCTACAGTAGTGTAATTATTAACATGAATTTCTACAGTAGAAGGATTATTACTGTGAATGTCTACAGTATTATGATTATTACTGTGATTTTCTACAGTATTATGATTATTACCGTGATTTTCTACAGTAGTGTAATTATTAATGAGAATTTCTACAGTGGTGTAATTATTAATGTGAATTTCTACAGTAGAATGATTATTACTGTGAATCAAATCAAATCAAATCAAATCAAATTTATTTGTATAGCGCTTTTTACAACAGGTGTTGGCACAAAGCGGCTTTACAGAAACATGATTACAGGACAAAGAATCAGGCAAAACATTACACATAGAAAATACAGAATACAGAACCCCCAGTGAGCGCCGGAGGCAAGGAAAAACTCCCTCAGAGCTGCAGGAGGAGGAAGAAACCTTGGGAGGACCAAGACTCACATTTGAGGGGGGACCATCCTACCACTGGTCAAACGGCTTTTAAATTAAAATGTAAAAAGTCTTTAATACATCCATATAGGTTTTATGTACTCAGGAGTGTAATAGCGCCACTAATGGCTTGGATGTAATCTGTAGTGGAGAGTAAGATGGTCGATGAGCAGCTGATCTGTGGTGGTGGTGGAGAAGAGCTGACTTCAGAAACTTCCATCAGTCTGGCCGGACAGGAGACGCGAGAGCCTGAGGGTCCAACATCGGTATCGGGTCAGACAGGTGGGCAGTCAGTAACTCGGAGGAAAGCAGAGAGATGGAATTAGTTTTGACTGGATTTATGCAAAACTGAGAATATTAAAACATTATCAGAGTGTGGCAAATGACTCCGGCAGGACTGAATAAAACAGCCTAACTAAAGGCAGAGAGCCAGAAGGTAACATAGACATGGAGGCACCCTGAAACACCAGCATCCACCCACTCCACCGTCCACAAACCTGAGTGACCGTGTGCAGTGGGAGAACAACAGCACCAGCATCTCAGTTTACCACAATTTCCTCTGTCCATGAACCCCTGAATCTGCAGCCTTATCTAAAGGGAAAAACATTAATTACCAAAAGCTAAACTAAACAAGTAAGTTTTCAGTCTAGACTTAAGGATTGAGACTGTGAGACTGAGTCCCGAACATATTCGGGGAGATTATTCCAGAGTTGAGGCGCTTTATAAGAGAAAGCTCTTCCTCCTGCAGAGCTCCTCTGAATTTTAGGGACTACTAAGAAACCAGCACCCTGAGATCTAAGTAATCGCGGTGGTTCATAACAGGAGATGAGGTCTTGTAAATACTCAGGAGCGAGTCCGTGTAGGGCTTTATACGTTAACAGGAGAATTTTATAGTCTATGCGGAATTTGACTGGAAGCCAGTGCAGTGCTGATAGTACTGGACTAATATGGTCAAATTTTCTAGTTTTAGTAAGGACCCTGGCTGCAGCATTTTGAACTAGCTGAAGTTTATTTAAGTTACTGCCGGAACATCCTGACAGTAGCGCATTACAATAATCTAGCCTTGAGGTAATAAAGGCATGTACTAATTTTTCTGCGTCATGCAGTGATAGGGCATTTCTTAGCTTGGCAATATTACGTAGGTGTAGAAAAGCTGTTCTAGTAACATTAGATATGTGTTTATCGAATGCTAGATCTGAATCTATGATAACTCCAAGGTTTTTAGCTGCTGAACCAGGGGTGGCTGAGAAGTCAGCCAGATTTAGCATTAAGTCTGATAATTTATTTCTAGCAGCTTTGGGGCCTAATAGGAGAACTTCTGTTTTATCACTATTTAATAGGAGGAAGTTGTGCGACATCCATGATTTTACATCTTCTACACAATCCTCGATTTTCTTTAATCTCACTCTGTCATCAGGTTTGGCTGATATGAAGAGCTGCGTGTCATCCGCATAACAATGAAAATTCACATTGGGTTTTCTAATAACTTTGCCCAGTGGGAGCATATATAATGTAAATAATAACGGTCCTAATATAGAGCCTTGTGGAATTCCATATCTTACTTTGGTATAACTGGAAGACATATCATTTATCCTCACAAACTGATAGCGATCGGTTAAGTACGATTTAAACCATGCTAAGGCAGTTCCGGTTACACCGACCATGTTCTCTAGTCTTTCTAAAAGGATAGTATGATCTATTGTATCAAAGGCTGCGCTCAGATCGAGAAGTACGAGTAGGGAAACACAGCCTTGGTCGGCGGCTATAAGTAGATCGTTTGTTATTTTAACTAAAGCTGTCTCAGTGCTGTGATGAGGCCTAAATCCAGATTGAAATTTCTCATAGATCTGGTTTCTTTGCAGGTAAGAGCAAAGTTGTTGGGCTACAGCTTTTTCTAAAATCTTAGAAATAAAGGGTAAGTTTGAAATAGGTCTATAGTTAGACAGTACACTAGGATCAAGATTTGGTTTCTTGATCAGAGGTTTAATTACAGCTGTTTTAAAGGCTTTGGGTACATGGCCCAGGGCGAGCGATGAGTTTACTATCATTAACAGAGGTTTAATTATATCTGGCAGTACCTGTTTTAATAATTTTGTGGGAACAGCATCAAGTGTGCAGGTTGTGCTGTTTGAAGAGGAGATCATTTTCTCTAGTTCTAGCTGTGGAAGTGGGTTAAAGACTTCCAACCTAACTTCAGTAACAGGGTTTTGTTCTAGATCAGCCAGACCAGATGACAGAGAGGATGTAATATTTATCTGTTTAATTTTATCCCGAATGTTTTCAATTTTACTATCGAAGAAGTCCATAAAATCATTGCTGGTGTAAATGTCTGGAATCTGAGGTTCAGTACCTGCCTGGTTTTTAGTTAATTTGGAAATAACACTAAAGAGAACTCTAGGATTATTTTTATTTATCTCGATCTGTGAGGCCAGATACGCTGAGCGGGCTTTATTTAGTTCTTTTCTATATTTAACAAGACTGTCTTTCCGCACAGAGTGAAACACTTCCAGTTTAGTTGATCGATATTTACGCTTTAAATTTCGTACTAACTGCTTTAAGGTACGAGTTTGATCATTGTACCACGGTGCGAGCTTTTTCTGTCTCTCTATTTTGTGTTTAAGGGGAGCTACAACATCTAAGGTAGAGCGAAAGGTATTTTCTAAACCTTCGGTTAGTTTGTCTAGTTCTACTGGGTCTATAGGAGAGTACATTAGAGTTGATAAGTCTGGAAGCTTATCTGTAAATTGTTGGGCTGTAAAAGGCGTAATTGAACGTTTTACAGAGTAGCTAGGGGATGTACATATATTATGACTGAGATGTAATTTAAATGAAATAAGGTAATGATCTGAAATTGCGGAGGTTTGAGAACGAATATTCGGGTTATCTATGCTCACACCCAGGGTCAAAACTAAATCCAGAGTATGATTACAGTAATGAGTAGGTCCTGTTATATTTTGAATAATACCAACTGAGTCTAAAATCGATGTGAATGCCTTTTTTAATGGATCATCCAATTTTTCGAAATGAATGTTGAAGTCTCCAACTATAATCACTTTATCATTACTTACTGCTAAGTCTGTGACAAAATCACTAAATTCTTTTAAAAATTCTAAATAGGGCCCTGGTGGTCTGTAGATGTTAATTAAAGAAAATGCATTCTTTTTTGTAACTGGATTAATTATACTGGTGTAAAGAAGCTCAAAAGAAGTAAAATTTTCATAGTGTTTCTGATTGCTAACTAAGGTACTTTGGAAAAATATGCAGACCCCACCTCCTCTACCGGACAATCTCGGATTGTGTATATAATTATAGCCTGCAGGGGTGGCTTCATTTAATGCTACATATTCATTTGGCCTAATCCAGGTTTCTGTCAGACACAGAACATCGAATTTCTGATCAGTTATCATTTCATTCACCAGAACTGCTTTTGAATTTAGAGATCTAATATTAAGTAAACCAATCTTTAGGCTTGAAATGTTAGTACTACAGTCTGGATATGATTGTTTAATATAAGTTAAGTTATTTAGATTTACTGTTTTAGTTTTTTGATGTTTTTGTTTGACTCGGGGGACAGACACAGTCTGAATACATTGGTATCTAGGTAACGTCTCTTTGCAGCTCGCAGACGGTTGGTCAAGCCTCTCTGTCTGCGGCCTGGTCCCGGCTCTGGATTGTCAGCAGCTTCTAATACTACTCTGCCGACTAACTAAAAGACTATGAGCTATGCTGCATGAAAGTAAGGCAGCACCCTCCCGCGTGGGGTGGACACCATCCCTACCTAAAAGACCAGGCTTGCCCTCAAAGTGTAGCCAGTTATCTATAAAGCCCACATGATTTTCTGCACACCACTTGGACATCCAGCGGTTCAGCGAAGAAAGCCTGCTGTAAGCTTCATCACCACGCCAGAGCAGATTACCTCCTCGGACAGCGTCTGGGCCTGTTTAATCACCTCTTTAATATTAGCCTTAGTTACTTCAGACTGCCGCAGACGAATATCATTGGCCCCTACATGAATTACTACCCTCGAATATCTCCTATTCCCTAACCTGAGGTTGCCACTAATGTCCGGTGCTCTGGCTCCCGGTAAACAAGTAACTGTTGCCGCTGGTGCCCCTAAAGGAGTAGCTAATTTCACGTGTCGGACGATAGAGTCTCCTATCACCAGAGTACCTTTAACAGGCTCCTCAGCTGGTGCTTCACTGAGCGGGGCAAACCTGTTTGACACGTGAACTGGGGGAGCGTGGTGTTTAGGTGGGCTGGCTGTGGCCTTTGCGGTAGCATTAGCCTTAGCCTTTCGACTATGCCGCCGAGACGTTACCCATTCGCCCCGCTGTGAGGGCTCTAAGGCCGGAGTCGAGGGGGTACTAACTCTCCCTGAGACACCCGGGGCTGCTAACAGTGAATCCTGCTGTCTATCCCTTATTAAACCCCGGACGTGCAGCTCTAACTTATTCACCTTATCCACCAAGGTGCTAACTATCTCACACTTAGTACAAATACCACTATTGTTACCAGTATCGGTGGATAAGGGATCTAAGCTATACATGCCACACTCTAAACAGGTGTAAACCTGAGCAGAAGCCATGGAGAAAAAAGCACTCACCTTGTTTCAGTTGAAATTAGAAACTTACACAAACAAACTGCAGCAGCAAACAGCTAATCCAGCAAACCTGAGGAAAAAGTCTATAAAAGTAGACTGAGGGTGGATTAATAGGTGTGTAGAGCAAAGAGGAAGCAGACTAAAAGTGGATTAGTAAGTGTGAAGAGAGTAAAAGAGAAGAAAACAGAGAAAAGTGTAGAAGCTGAAGATTAAAGCAAGCTTTCAGCAGCAGACCAGCACAGCAGCAGACCAGAGTAGTAGAGAGCAGAGCAGGGAGCACTGTAGAATGTCTACAGTATTATGATTATTGCTGTGATTTTCTACAGTATTATGATTATTACTGTGATTTTCTACAGTAGTGTAATTTTTAATGTGAATTTCTACAGTAGTAGGATTATTACTGTGATTTTCTACAGAATTATGATTATTACTGTGAATTTCCACAGTAGTAGGATTATCACTGTGAAGTTCTACAGTATAATGATTATTACTGTGATTTTCTACAGAATTATGCTTACTCCTGTGATTTTCTACAGAATTATGATTATTACTGTTATTTTTTTTTTTACAGTAGTATGATTGTTACTGTGATTTTCTACAGTAGTGATCATTACTGTGAATTTCTACAGTAGTAGGATTATTACTGTGGATTTCTACAGTATTATGATTATTACTGTGATTTTCTACAGCAGTAGGATTATTACTGTGGATTTCTACACTATTATGATTATTGCTGTGATTTTCTACAGTATTATGATTATTGCAGTGATTTTCTACAGTAGTGTAATTATTAATGTGAATTTCTACAGTAGTAGGATTATTACTGTAATTTTCTACATGAGTAGGATTATTACTGTGGATTTCTACAGTAGTATAATTATTACTGTGATTTTCTACAGTATTATGATTATTACTGTGATTTTCTACAGAATTATGATTATTACTGTGATTTTCTACAGTAGTAGGATTATTACTGTGGATTTCTACACTATTATGATTATTGCTGTGATTGTCTACAGTATTATGATTATTGCTGTGATTTTCTACAGTAGTGTAATTATTACTGTGAATTTCTACAGTATTATGATTATTACTGTAATTTTCTACAGGAGTAGGATTATTACTGTGGATTTCTACAGTAGTATAATTATTACTGTGATTTTCTACAGTATTATGATTATTACTGTGATTTTCTACAGAATTATATGATTATTACTGTGATTTTCTACAGTAGTGGGATTATTACTGTGATTTTCTACAGTAGTAGGATTATTACTGTGGATTTCCACAGTTGTATATTTATTACTGTGATTTTCTACAGTAATATGCTTATTACTGTGATTTTCCACAGTAGTGGGATTATTACTGTGATTTTCTACAGTAGTAGGATTATTACTGTAATTTTCTACAGTAGTAGGATTATTACTGTGATTTTCTACAGTACTATGATTATTACTGTGATTTTCTACAGTATTATAATTATGTTACGCCCTCGCCAGGTTTCCCTCTGTTTCCCCGGTGTTTCCACTGTTATTTTCCATTACGTGTGTCTAATTTGTAACTCCGCCCCTTCCCAGGTGTTCTGTGTTTCATGTTTAGTATAAATAGTAATTGTTAGTCTACGTTTGCTGTCGGTCTTTGCACCTTCCCACGTTTGTTTGTCTCTTCACGCTATTTGCTATTGTTTTGCCACGCCACGTCACGTTTGTTTATTTCATGTTTCTGTATTTACTCGTTCTTGTTTATTTCTTGTCACGTTTATTTCCTGTTTGTTTCTTTGTCTATTTTGTATATATATATTTACGTAGTTATCCCTGTATATATCCCTAGCCCTGTTTCTTTGTTATCTGTTTAGCTTAGCTCTCTGTTTGTTTGTTTATGTACATATATTTATATTCGTCATTCCCCTATTTGTTTATTTGTTTATTTATTATTATTAAAGTTATGTCTTACCCGCTTAAACGTCCGCCTCCGTTCTGCTCACGCGATACAGAAAGACCGACCGCAATGGACGTTTATGCGGGAAACAATTGGGTTGGATCCGGGCTGGCCATCCGTCATGCCCCCTTTGGGACCTCGGCGCAGGAAAACCCGAGGCCTCGAGGCCGGAGAAGGCCTCGGGCTAGGCGTTCTAAGAGGTCCCAAAATTCGGAGGATTTTCTTGGGGGGGGGCTAACGGTTGGGGCCATCGGCCTCGCTCCGAACCGCGAGGTAGGCAAGGCGGGCAGAAACGCGGACTGTGAGGACTATTTCTGGGATTACGTGGACCTCCTCGCAGCCGCGTCCAGTTCGGAGGACGAGTTCTACCCTCCGACGAGAGCCCGCTTGCCGCCGCTTGCGGAGGCTATCCTCCACCCGCCTCCCAGAGCGCGCTCCACCTCGTCGGCTCCGCAGCTAGCTTCTGAGGCTAACCAGCTAGCTCCTCCGGCGGCTGCAGCTCGAGGCTTCCCCATGGCTACGCGGCTAACGCAGCTAGCATCTCCAGCGGCTGCAGCTCCAGGCATCCCCACGGCTACGCGGCTACCGCAGCTAGCTTCTCCAGCGGCTGCAGCTCCAGGCATCCCCACGGCTACGCGGCTAACGCAGTTAGCATCTCCTGCTTCCACGGGTCAAGTTTCTCTGGCTGCTACGGCGCCCGCATCTTCTACGGCTGCAGACCCAGCTTCCACGGCGGCCGCCGAGCAGCGCTTCCAGTCACCCGCAGCGGCAGCAGATCTTCGCTCCGGGGTTCCCATGACAACGGCGCTACACTGTACTGCTACTGCCACCCCGAAACCTGAATACGCTGCGGTGAAATTAAGTCAAGTCTCCGTGCAGTCTTCAGCAGCCCGAGTCATCACACAGACATCTACAGCCCAAGGGTCCAGTTCTGTTCATGTGAGTGTTCCTGTGTCAGCGGTGCCCGCCACGGCCCATGCTCCAAGGTCAGCGGTGCCCACCGCCAATGTTCCTGTGCCAGCGGTGTCCACCGCCTATGTTCCTGTGCCAGCGGTGCCCATCGCCCATGCTACGATGCCAGCGGTGCCCACCGCCAATGTTCCTGTGCCAGCGGTGCCCACCGCCTATGTTCCAGTGCCAGCGGTGCCCACCGCCCATGCTACGATGCCAGCGGTGCCCACCGCTCCTGCTACGATGCCAGCGGTGCCAGACACCATCCATGTTCCTGTGCCAGCGGTGCCCACCGTCCATGTTCCTGTGCCAGCGGTGCCCACCGCCAATGTTCCTGTGCCAGCGGTGCCCACCGCCAATGTTCCTGTGCCAGCGGTGCCCACCGCCAATGTTCCTGTGCCCTGTGTTCGTGTCTGTCCCTGTTAATGTTTTTGTTCCCGTTCCCATGTCCAGTCCAGTCCAGTCACCAGTCATGCCCCATGTCCAGTCATCGACCCCTGTCCAGTTCCCTGTCCAGTCTCCTGTCTCGCCCAATGTCCAGTCTCCAGTCACGTCCCCGGTTCAGTCTCCTTTCTATGTCCAGTCTCCTGTCACGTCTTCTGTCCAGTCTCCTATGTTGCCTCATGTCAAGTCCCCGGTCTCGTCTTTTGTTTTTCCAGGCCTCTCCCCACCGCCGGCCCCCGGGGTTCGTTTTTACGCGCCTCGGGAGCTGCGCGTTTAGGGAGGGGCTTCTGTTACGCCCTCGCCAGGTTTCCCTCTGTTTCCCCGGTGTTTCCACTGTTATTTTCCATTACGTGTGTCTAATTTGTAACTCCGCCCCTTCCCAGGTGTTCTGTGTTTCATGTTTAGTATAAATAGTAATTGTTAGTCTACGTTTGCTGTCGGTCTTTGCACCTTCCCACGTTTGTTTGTCTCTTCACGCTATTTGCTATTGTTTTGCCACGCCACGTCACGTTTGTTTATTTCATGTTTCTGTATTTACTCGTTCTTGTTTATTTCTTGTCACGTTTATTTCCTGTTTGTTTCTTTATCTATTTTGTATATATATATTTATGTAGTTATCCCTGTATATATCCCTAGCCCTGTTTCTTTGTTATCTGTTTAGCTTAGCTCTCTGTTTGTTTGTTTATGTACATATATGTGACACCTACTGGTCGCAGAAGAAAAATCTTTACCCAACTACGCCACCTAGGAATATAGAGTCCCAGGAACTCTTCAAAAAAAATAATTTATTTGCCAGAAAACTCTACAGGTTCTTTTGATCTGAGGGTGAGCAAACCAAACAAACCACACCAGAATTACAAAATTTGACAAGTTTATTAAACATACACCATAATAAAAGGGAGGACGTCACTCCCACAGCGAACCTAAGAATTATGGATCCTCTAAAATACTAAACTACATATAACAAAACAAAGAAAATCAAACAAAACAAACCCAGCTATTTTATGTCTACCCCTCCCACTCTACAGGGTTCACAACACGTTACTCAAGCACAATCTCAAAGAATCTCATCCCTTAGAAATACACAACCGGAATGTATTAGAGCCACCCCATACACCAGCCTTCGAGTGAGAGGCTAGATAATACACACGGATTATCAGGCATAAAGCCCCTTTAAAAACACCAAATAGTCCAGCTTCCTCAATATTCTATACTAAAACAGTCTTACTTCAGGGGCAAGGTGATTATATTCCCTCGGGTGGGGCAATTCAAAAAAACGAGCGCTTGGCGTCCAGCAGAGCGTGGCTCCACGCACGTGGTGCAGCGGCTCCTGCTACCTCCAGCCTTCTCAGACTCCTCCACCGCCTCCACGTGACTCTCCGCACGCAACAGCTATGATAGAAGAAAACAGCGGCAGTATTCCAAACAACACACGGTAAAAATTCCCACGTTTCCCAGACTCTTCCTTCAGTAACACAAACACAGTATTACTTCTCCACCCAACCAAATATACTCACACTTTGCCTGGGAGTGGGGACAACTCCCAGCTCCCAGTGCGAGTATTCCGAGCCTGGGTGGAACTGGAATGGCGTCAGCCTCCGCGTCGTCGCCGGCAGACTCGACCCACGCGGTCCACTGGTGCTTGCTTTGGTTCTCCTACTGTTCAATCGGCTGTAAACAGCCGCCGGTGAGCCCGCCGCTCTCACTCCGCCGCTCTCACACCGCCTCTCGCGCTCCGCCGCTCACGCTTCGCCTCCCCGCTGCTCTCCGGTCCCGCTTGGCCGCCTCGCTGCTCTCCGGTCCTGCTTGGCCGCCTCGCTGCTCTCTCCGGTCCTGCTTTTTTTTGCCGCCTCGCTGCTCTCCGGTCCCGCTTTATCGCCTCGCTCTCTCTCCGATCTCACCTTGCCGCCTCGCTGCTCTCTCTCTCACTGGGCGCCGCCATGACACTTATCTGAAAAACAAAATAAGTCCAGCCCCCCAACCGTCCTCATTGGCCAGTCCTCCCACAACCCGGCCTGGGCATTGGTCCATCCCCCCTGTCCATCACAATCAGCGGGGGACCTGCCAAATCGTGTCCTGGGGAACAATCTGGCTCCTGTGAAAAAAGTCCAACAAAATAAATTATACCCTTTTTTTCACCGGCTTGACACCCCCCCAGTCTTTTACTTGGCCAGTCCCTTGGCCACCCTTTCCTTACTCGCTGTATCGGCCCGGAGGCCTACCAAAATTTGGCCTCACCGAGCGCCTAGGGCCAACTTCCACAGGCCCCAACCCAGCTTCTGGCTGGAGGGTTACCAAATACCCACCCCTGAAGGGTTCTCCCTCACTGCTCACCTCGGGAGTCACAGGTGCACCCTGGGGGACCAAAAAGCAAGCTTTTAATGCATTTCGATGTAAAACCCTCTCTTTCCCCCCCCGTTCGGGCCTTACTCGATAAACCACCCCGGTATCACCAACCTGTTCCACAATCACATGCACTGTAGGATCCCACCACCCTCCTAGCTTACCTTGTCGCCTTCGTTCTCATACCCATACCCTCTCTCCTGGTAACAATGGACCTGCCCCAGCCTTCCGGTCATACCTTGCCTTATATCGGTCCGCTGCCACACACGACTGCCTCTTGGCTATTCGGAAGGCATGGGCCAACCTATCATGGTGGCTCCTAACCCACTCCTCTCGGGTGGATGAAACCTGGGAAGGAACTACATCAAGCACAACATCGACCGGGAGGCGACAGTGTCTTCCAAACATCAAATACGCTGGGGTATACCCAGTAGTGCTATGTGTGGTATTGTTATACGCCAACATTAGCTCTGGCAGGCATTCAGGCCAACGGGCCTGCTTTTCTTCTCCCAAGGTTCTGAGCATATTAAGCAAGGTCTGGTTTAACCTTTCCGTTTTACCATTACCGCTAGGGTGATAAGGGGTGGTCCTACTCTTGGCCACTCCGTAGAGGGCACACAATTCCCGCATAAGCGTGGACTCAAAATTAGGGCCCTGATCTGCATGAAACCGCACGGGGCAACCGAAATTACAAATAACATGGGCCCACAAAGCCCGGACTGTAGTCAGGGCTGTCTGATCTCGTGTCGGTACAGCCCATGAATAATGTGTAAACCAATCAGTCATGACTAAAATGTTCTGGTAAGTATCCTCTGGCCTACCCAATGATAAAAAAACCAATCCCACTACCTCCAATGGAAAGGATGCAGTCATTGGAACCAATGGTGCCCTTACCTCAGCCCTGTCCTTTTGCAGGCTACAGGCTACGCACCCAGACTGGAACCCTCGCACCTCAGTCTCCATGCTTGGCCAAAAGAAATGACGTCGAATACACGCCAAAGTCCGTTCCACCCCTGCATGTCCCGTAGCCTCATGATAGCCTCTCCAAACTTCAGCACGTCTTGAAATAGGACAAATGACTTGCAACTGGTCTTCATGAGTACGAGAGTCAACAACATGCCTGCACAAAACTTGGTTATGCACAGTCAATTTTTTCCAATGTTGTAGCAACCGCCTTACTCCCACCGAAAAGTTCCTCCGCTCTGTGCCACCAGGCAGCCTACCAGCGTGGACAGCAGCCATGACCTCTCTGAGCTCAGGATCACTCTTCTGGGCACTGGACCATTCTTCATGTCCTCCCTGCAGCACTCCCACCTCCAATGGGGCCGGAACATCATCCATTAGTGCTGCCTCCACCTGCTCAACTGCCCCAGTTTTCCTGGAAAGCCTAGACAATGCATCCGCATTAACATTTTCTTTGCCAGCCCGGTACTTTACATCAAAGTCAAACATAGAGAGTTTAGCCACCCACCTCTGCTCGGTAGCACCCAATTGAGCCATCTGCAAATGAGCCACTGGGTTGTTATCTGTGAACACAGTAAATCTCACCCCCATAAGATAGTCCTTAAACTTCTCAGTCACTGCCCATTTTAAGGCCAATAGTTCCAACTTAAAGGAACTGTAGTTGGAGTCATTCCGTTCAGTTGGATGAAGGCTCCGGCTAGCGTATGCTATCACTCGTTCCCGCCCTTCCTGTACTTGAGCCAGCACCGCGCCCAACCCTTGATTGCTGGCGTCTTTATAAACACTGAAAGGTAGCGAAAAGTCAGCATACGCTAAAATGGGCGTCTGGGTCAAAACCGATTTCAATCTCTCAAAAGCAGTCTGACACTCTGGAGTCCAAATGACTTTACGGGTCCGTGACTGGCTAGCAGGGGCACCACTAAGCAACCTATTAAGAGGTAAAGCTATCTTGGCAAACCCTGGAATAAAGCGTCTATAATACCCAGCCAACCCCAGGAAAGCACGTACCTGCCTCACCGTAGTCGGCACTGTGCACTCTTGTACTGCGCTCACTTTGTCTGGGTCAGGCCTTACTCCACGGCAATCTACCACGTGACCTAGAAATTTTACCTCTTTCTGTAACAACTTGCACTTATCTGGTCGCAGCTTCAAGCCATGCTCCCACAAACGGGCAAACACTGCATCCAGATGCTGTAAATGCAAAGAAAAATCAGCCGAATACACAATAATATCATCCAGGTAAACCAACACCGATTCAGATACCTGGCCACTCAAACAGTGTTGCATCAACCGTTGAAAAGTGGCCGGAGCGTTGCAAAGACCGAAGGGCATACGCTCAAACTCAAACAGCCCTACTGGAGTAGTAAATGCAGTCTTTTCCCTATCTCTCGGGTCCATCCCTACCTGCCAATAACCACTGGCCAGGTCCAGGGTCGAAAACCATTGCGACCTGGTCAGGGTAGTCAAAGTCTCCTCAATCCTGGGGAGAGGAAAAGCATCCTTATGAGTGACAGCATTCAATTTACGGTAATCTACACAGAATCGCCAACTACCGTCTTTTTTCTTAACCATAACAATAGGGGCGGCCCAAGGACTAGTACTCTCACGGATTACCTTTGACTCCAACATTTCTGCCAACAAGACCTTCATATCTTTATACATGGCTGGGGGTAAAGGCCGGAATCGTTCCCTAATAGGTGCAGAATCCCCCGTCAAGATTTGATGTTGGACCCTATCAGTACGCCCAAAATCTTCCTCACTAGTGGCAAAAACCCCACTCCACTTAGTCAGCAAGGCCCATAACTCACCTTGTTGCTGAGCCGACAAATCTGGTCTGCTACTTAAAGTATCCACACTGGGCCACGAGTCACCCGACGTCACTGGGACACCGACTTCCACAACACTGACCTCAACTTCCCCATCTGCTCCAGGGGTCAAGTCCAATTGGCGTGCCCCACAAACATCCTCTTCCCCAACTCGGAAGAGTCGAGCCAACTTCTGATAGCGCCCTATAAAAAGAGCACATGGGGTTAAATTTCGGATACGCACAGGGACCCTTCCATGTCTTACCATGGCCACAACTCGTGCAACTTCTACTGGATGGTGCCCAGGTAGCGACTCAACCAACCCACAATAATCGGTACCACGGGGACCCATATGAGCTCGTCCCCAGACCACTATCTCACTCTGAGCTGGTACTCTAATGCCCTTACGACTGGAGGGCCAAACATAACCCATACAACCGTCCTCCCTAGTAGCCACGCTAACTCGTCGACAGACTGCAAACGCCTGCCTCCATGCTTCCCGGGAAACATAAACTGAGGCGTTTAAAACTGGCGACTTCTGAAAAACAGCCTCCCAACACTCAGATATCACATTCATGCCTATCAAAAAAGGGCTGGTGAGGTGGTGGTCTTCCACGATCACCACACCACGACCAGGAATTTTCAACCCCTGAAACTCGAAATCAAAAACAGCATAACCAGAATAGGGTATAATCAATCCATTGGCTGCCTTAAGTGTAAATACCTTCGATGTGGCTATATTGCTAGATTTGTCCATAAAATAGTGCCTATACAAACTATGTCGCATCAGGGTAACTTGAGACCCGGTATCTAAGACCCCAACAAGTTTAACACCTTCTACCAGCAATTCTACTGTTAGACAATTACCAATAAATGTGTCAGCGGCCCCACTTAATGCATCCTGTCCCACTACTTGGACCCCAGTCGCGGGAGGAACTAGTTTAAATCAAACCTATTCCTAGACACATTTCTACAATTTCGTGCATAGTGGCCTACCTCTTTACACTGACGGCAAATTGGCCTACCTTCTGGGTCCCATCTATCAGAATAGGGCTGGGCTTGCGGGCGACTCACAGGGGGGTTAATGGTTTGAGGAGGCTGAGCTGCAGGCGGATTCACCATCGGCTTTAGTTCTCGCAGTAACTCCTGAGTCCATTCCTTCATCTGCTCCTTGACTTCACTCAGCAGCTCTTGTTTCAAAGTCTGTTTCCAGTCCTCTCTCGGGGGGTAAGACTTGGTACTGCAGCACTCACCTTGGGTACGACTTACTACACCCAACGGCTCAGAGCCCTGCTGCTCTCCTTCCAACAACAGTGCCTCCCCACACACTGCAGCAAATGTTTCATCGGGGTTCCGTCGCACATAGGTCTTGAGGGCTTGCCTCAGGTTCCCATCTCCCATGCCAAGCAGCAACTGATCCCTCAGCTGGCCATCCGAGGGTGCCTCCTCTGGGTCACGAGCCCGCAGCCTACAAGACAGTTCTTTTAAACGGAGTATAAATGATCTCAAGGGCTCATCTAGTCGCTGTCGACAGCTAAAAAAATGTGCACGTAATACTGGAAAGGCTACTCGATCTCCATACAAAGTATCTAAAAACTGAAAGATCTTAATGGGCCTATCGCGTTCTCCCACCTCTAGAACACTGACCTCCCGTCTAGCATCTCCAACTAACGTTCCCATGATTATACTTATCTGTTGAGCATCAGTGTACTGAGCAGCCCCCAATAACCCCAGCATTTGTTCTTTCCATTCCGCATATTTGAGTTCCCCTGTTCCCCCACCAAATTTTGGTAGCCAAGGTGCACCCGCGAAAACCGGCATCATCATCGTGATTTTCTACAGTATTATGATTATTACTGTGATTTTCCACAGTAGTACGATTATTACTGTGATTTTCTACAGTAGTGGGATTATTGCTACGATTTTCTACAGAATTATGATTATTACTGTGATGTTCTACAGTAGTAGGATTATTACTGTGATTTTCTACAGTAGTGGGATTATTACTGTGATTTTCTACAGTATTGGGATTATTACTGTGGTTTTATACAGTAGTAGGATTATCACTGTGGATTTCTACAGTAGTATAATTATTACTGTGATTTTCTACAGTATTATGATTATTACTGTGATTTCCTACAGAATTATGATTTTTACCGTGATTTTCTACAGTAGTAGGATTATTACTGTGGAGTTCTTCAGTATTATGATTATTGCTGTGTTTTTCTACAGAATTATGATTATTACTGTATTTTTATTTACAGTAGTGGGATTATTACTGTGAATTTCTACAGTATTATGATTATTACTTTGATTTGTTTACAGTAGTGGGATTATTACTGTGATTTTTTACAGTATTGGGATCATTACTGTGATTTTCTACAGTATTATGATTATTACTCTGATTTTCCACAGTATTGTGATTATTACTGTGATTTTTTACAGTATTATGATTATTACTGTGATTTTCTACAGTACTATAATTATTGTGATTTTTACAGTATTATGATTATTACTGTGGTTTTCTACAGTAGTGGGATTATTACTGTAATTTTCTACAGTAGTGGGATTATTACTGTGGTTTTCTACAGAAGTAGGATTATTACTGTGGATTTCTACAGTATTATGATTATTACTGTGATTTCCTACAGAATTATGATTTTTACAGTGATTTTCTACAGTAGTAGGATTATTACTGTGGATTTCTTCAGTATTATGATTATTACTGTGATTTTCTACAGAAATATGATTATTACTTTGATTTGTTTACAGTAGTGGGATTATTACTGTGATTTTTATACAGTATTGGCATTATTACTGTGATTTTCTACAGTATTATGATTATTACTGTGATTTTCCACAGTAGTAGGATTATTACTGTGATTTTCTACAGTAGTGGGATTATTGCTATGATTTTCTACAGAATTATGATTATTACTGTGATGTTCTACAGTAGTAGGATTATTACTGTGATTTTCTACAGTATTATGATTATTACTGTGATTTTCTACAGAATTATGATAATTACTATGATTTTCTACAGTAGTGGCATTATTACTGTGACTTTCTATAGTAGTATGATTATTACTGTGATTTTCCACAGTAGTGTGATTATTACTGTGAATTTCTACAGTAGTAGGATTATTGCTGTGAATTTCTACAGTATTATGATTATTACTGTGATTTTCTACAGTAGTGTAATTATTAATGTGAATTTCTACAGTAAAAGGATTATTACTGTGAATGTCTACAGTATTATGATTATTACTGTGATTTTCTACAGTAGTGGGATTATTACTGTGGATTTCTACAGTAGTATAATTATTACTGTGATTTTCTACAGTATTATGATTTTTACTGTGATTTCCTACAGAATTATGATTTTTACCGTGATTTTCTACAGTAGTAGGATTATTACTGTGGATTTCTTCAGTATTATGATTATTGCTGTGTTTTTGCTGTGTTTTTATTTACAGTAGTGGGATTATTACTGTGAATTTCTACAGTATTATGATTATTACTTTGATTTGTTTACAGTAGTGGGATTATTACTGTGATTTTTTTTACAGTATTGGCATTATTACTGTGATTTTCTACAGTATTATGATTATTACTGTGATTTTCCACAGTAGTAGGATTATTACTGTGATTTTCTACAGTAGTGGGATTATTACTGTGATTTTCTACAGTAGTAGGATTATTACTGTGGATTTCTACAGTATTATTATTATTACTGTGATTTTCTACAGAATTATGATTATTACTGTGATTTTCTACAGTAGTGGCATTATTACTGTGACTTTCTATAGTAGCATGATTATTACTGTGATTTTCCACAGTAGTGTGATTATTACTGTGAATTTCTACAGTAGTAGGATTATTGCTGTGAATTTCTACAGTATTATGATTATTACTGTGATTTTCTACAGTAGTGTAATTATTAACGTGAATTTCTACAGTAGAAGGATTATTACTGTGAATGTCTACAGTATTATGATTATTACTGTGATTTTCTACAGTAGTCGGATTACTACTGTGATTTTCTACAGTAGTATAATTATTACTGTGATTTTCTACAGTATTATGATTATGACTGTGGATGTCTTCAGTATTATGATTATTGCTGTGTTTTTCTACAGAATTATGATTATTACTGTGTTTTTATTTACAGTAGTGGGATTATTACTGTGAATTTCTACAGTATTATGATTATTACTTTGATTTGTTTACAGTAGTGGGATTATTACTGTGATTGTCATGTCTGGTGCTGAAAGCAAACCTGTGTTCCCCTCACTCAGCTCTACCTGCGATTTCCAAGCTTCCAACTACAATACCCAGAACGCACCTCACCATGACATCACACACACTCCCGATCACATGGTACACCGAATGACACCTCCAGGAAGCCCTGAGTATTGGTTACCATTCAGTATAAATAGACCACGCTCACTCCTCGCCGAGTAATTGTATTGCTTCTACCCTGCATTACAAAGCGTTTCCATTGCCTGATTGTTATTTTCGTGTATGATCCTTTTCCGTGTTTTTCCGACTTTAATTTTTGCCTTGCCCGTGTATTGGATATTCTGTGTATGACCTGGACTGTTTCTCACTTGTATTTCTGCCTACTCTGTGATACTCCCTGCTCGTGTATGAACTCTGGACTGTCTCCCGTTTATGGTATGGTTTCCCCGCTACTCTCCTCCCCGTTTCTCTGGTATTGACCTGGCTTGTTTTGACTATCCCTGCTGAATCTTTTAATAAAAGATTTTTATCGTATCTGCACAAGTCTCCTCCTTGTCTGGCCCTGACATATTACTCGGCCGCTATGACAGAGACTGCAGATACTGAGTCTATTAAATCTGGTTTGGCTAACCAGGGCTGGCTACTCGGTCAGCACCAGCAAACGCTCGTTGGTGTGACCCAGGCTGTAGACGAGGTAGCACGCCAGCAGGTTAGCCAGCAGCAGCAGCTAACTGAGGTTATCGGGCACCTCAGAGGGTTAGCTACCCACGCTACTAGCCCCATTGCTAAACCTACCCCGACTCTAAACGCTACCAAGGAATCTACTTTCTCTGTCTGCAAACCTGAAGTTTTTGACGGCAACCCGGAGAAATGCGGTGGGTATCTACTTCAGTGTTCTGTATTTTTTTCTAACTCCCATCCTGCTACCGATCGAGCTAAGATCGGGTTCATTGTCTCTCGTCTCTCAGGCAAAGCTTTGGAGTGGGCCACTGCTATCTGGGACAGTGTTTCTGAGGCCAGCTACGATTCTTTTTTGACCACTTTCCTCAGCGTTTTTGATCATACTCGCTATGGGCAGTCCAGCGGAGAACTTTTATTGAACCTGACCCAGGGAAAGAAGTCGGTAGCTGCCTACACGCTGGAGTTTAGAACGTTAGCAGCTAGCAGTGGTTGGAATAACCCCGCGCTGGTTAATGTTTTTCGGCATGGACTCCACTCCGATATTCAGAAGGAACTGGCGTGTAAAGACGACTCACTCACCCTGGATCAGCTAATTTCCCTGTCGATCCGTCTGGATCAGCTCCTGGCTAGAAGACCCAGAGTTTCCAACCAGCCTCCAGCAGCTCCTGTGAATCTGTCTCTTCCCAGTACTCCAGCTGCAACTTCACCCATTCCACGAGACCCAGAGCCCATGGAAGTTGAAAAGTCGAGACTTACTGCTGCTGAGAGACAACGCCGGATCCGTCTGCATCTCTGTCTCTACTGTGGGAAACCAGGTCATCTCAAGGCTGAGTGTGAGCTCCGGCCCCGATCTACTAAGGCGTCAGCCCCGGGACAGTGCATGGAGAACTCTCCACGCGCTAACGTGGTACGTACAGTTGTCACAATACACAGAGCTAAATGCCTTTTATTGTCTCCACTAAAACTGATACGTTTTGTGTCCTAGCGCTTGTAGATTCTGGGGCGGAGGGTAACTTCATCAGCACTGACCTGGTTGTGGAGCACGCTGTACCCACTCAAGAACTTTCATGTCCCATCGCCGTTCACGCCATAGATGGACAGAGGGTGCGCTCCAAACCCATCACTCTGCAGACTCTTCCTCTCACCATCCAGACCAGCGCTCTCCATGTAGAAGACCTTCCACTCTTCGTTCTGCCTCGCACCGAACACCCTCTCGTGTTGGGGGCACCCTGGCTCAAGACTCACAACCCCACAATTTCCTGGAGCCTGGGGGACATCACTGCCTGGTCTCCCTTCTGTCGTGAGAACTGTCTCTCTTTTGACTCTATTGCTATGCAGTCTACCTCTGTAGAGAGTCCTAATGCCATAGACACCCCTGTAATTCCTTCTGAGTATGCTGATTATGCTGATGTGTTTAGCAAATCTAATGCCACTAAGTTGCCCTCACATCGCGAGTGCGATTGTTCTATTGATTTAATTGAGGGTGCCACTCTGCCCAAAGCACGCATTTATCCCCTCACTCATGATGAGGAGAAGGCTATGGAGGAATACGTTTCTGAGGCTTTAGCTCAGGGTTTCATTCGCCCATCCAAATCCCCAGTCGGTTCTTTGTCAAGAAGAAGGATGGGGGTTTGAGACCCTGTATTGATTATAGAGGACTTAACGACATCACTAAAAAATACGCCTACCCGCTCCCACTTATTCCTTCTGCGTTAGAGCAGTTGCGCAACGCCAAGTACTTCACCAAGCTTGATCTCCGCAGTGCGTATAATTTAATACGCATTAGGGAGGGGGATGTGTGGAAGACAACCTTCTCGACTACTAACGGCCACTACGAGTACCTCGTTATGAGTTACGGCCTCGCTAACGCCCCCGCTGTGTTCCAATCTTTTATGAACAACATTTTTCGTGATTACATTGGCCGGTTCGTTATACTTTTTGTAGACGACATTTTTATTTACTCCTCTGATCTTTCCACGCACGTTCGCCAGGTCCGCCTAGTTCTCGACCGTCTATGAGAGAATAATCTCTTTGCCAAAGCCGAGAAATGTGAATTCCACTTGCAACGGGTCACATTTCTCGGCTACGTTATCAGCTCCAACGGTGTTATTATGGATGATGCGAAAGTTTCAGCCATCACTAGCTGGCCAGTACCTCAGACTGTTAAAGATCTCCAGCGTTTTCTTGGTTTCGCTAATTTTTGTAGACGCTTTATCCGTAATTTCAGTAGCATCACCGCCCCTCTTACTGCTCTTACTAAGGGCGCTGCTAAACAGCTCAGATGATCTCCCGAGGCTGAACACTCTTTCAGCGAGCTTAAAGCAGCCTTCACCTCCGATCCCATACTCAAGCACCCTAAACCCAAGTTACCCTTTGTAGTGGAGGTCGATGCCTCCGAGTCTGGTGTAGGTGCAGTCCTCTCTCAGCGTAGTGGGTCGCAACCCAAATTATATCCTATAGCCTTCTTCTCGCGCAAACTCTCTCCTGCGGAGCGTAACTATGGGATAGGGGATAGGGAACTCCTTGCTGTCAAGCTAGCCCTTGAAGAGTGGCGTCACTGGCTGGAAGGGTCCGCCCATCCGTTTACTGTGCTCACAGATCACAAAAATTTGGAATATCTCTGCACCGCTAAACGGCTTAACCCTAGACAAGCTTGTTGGTCGTTTTTTTTCTCCCAGTTTAACTTCTCGATCTCGTTCCGTCCAGGCAATCGTAACACTAAGGCTGATGCGCTGTCTAGAGTCTATTGTGCTTCAGACAGCACATCTCACTCAGCTGAAACTGAACGCATTCTTCCTCCCTCTGTGCAGATCGCAGCCATTCAATGGGAGTTAGATGAACAAATTCGTAGCTGAAATTCTGATCAACCTAGTCCGGAGGGTTGTCCTCACGATAAAACTTTCGTTCCAGTTCAATTTCGTGATAGATTAATCACATGGGCTCACTCCGCATTGACTTCTGGCCATTCTGGTGTAACTCGCACTTTACAGCTCCTCTCAGCGCACTATTGGTGGGAAACCATGCGCGCTGATCTACATACTTTCGTTACCTCCTGCTCCGTCTGTGCAAGCAAAACACCCCAAACTCTTCCAGCCGGTAAGCTACTGCCACTTCCTGTACCTGAACGACCCTGGTCGCATATAGCTGTTGAGTTTGTTACCGACTTACCTGTATCTGATGGTTACACTACTGTTCTCACGATTGTAGATCGTTTTTCTAGAGGAGTTAAGTTTGTTCCTTTCCCTGCTTTACCCACTGCTCTGCAGACTGCTCAGGCTATCTACGCTCATGTTTTTAGACATTTTGGCATACCTGAAGATATTTTATCTGATCGAGGTCCCCAGTTTACTTCCCGTGTTTGGTCAGCATTTTTTGAACACTTAGGAGTTCATGTTAGTCTCACCTCAGGTTTCCACCCAGAATGTAATGGTCAATGTTAGAGGGTTAATCAAGAATTAGGGAAATTCCTCCGCACATACTGCCACAAACACCCTACTGACTGGTCGCAATATCTCATCTGGGCTGAAATTGCACAAAACTCCTTGGTTAACACCACCTCTGGTCTCACCCCCTTTCAGTGTGTTCTGAGTTTTCAGCCTCCTCTAGCCCCTTGGACAGCGGTGTCCACTGACGTTCCGGCTGTGGATGAATGGATGAAGCACAGTGAGCAGGTGTGGGAGGAGACACATCGTAGGGTCTCCGAGGTGTTGCTGAGGTACAAGGAACGAGCTGACAGACACCGTGGTGACAACCCCAACTACCAACCTGGTGATCGGGTGTGGCTTTCAACCCAGGACTTTAGGTTTGAGGGTAGTTGCAGGAAACTTCTACCGAAGTTCATTGGTCCTCTTAAGATCTTGTCTCAAGTTAATGAAGTTACGTACAAAGTTGAGCTACCTCCCCAATACCATGTTAACAACACTTTTCATGTGTCTCTCCTCAAGCCTATGGTCTCGGGTCAACTTGCTGACGCTTCACCGGCTGATGTGCCACCCGCGGCGGTGGAGGGGGAGGACTCGTCCACGTATGCTATCCGGGAGGTGCTGGACTCACGCAGGCGTGGGGGTATTCTCCAATACCTCATTGACTGGGAAGGGTATGGTCCGGAGGAGCGCAGTTGGGTAGCTGCCAAGGACGTGTTGGACCCTGCGTTACTCGCTGAGTTTCATACCCGTAACCCTGGTAAGCCTGCCCCTAGGCCCCGTGGACGTCCCAAGCGCTCCCCGGCCAGCTCTGCTCCGGTTCATCGGGTCGCCCGCTCCAGGGGACCCCGCCTGTCCGGTACCTCCGCTGCGCCATCTGCTCCTCCCGCCTGTACTCCCTGTCCGTCGGGTGGTCGTCGCCGGGGTCGGCCCCGATCTGTCTCCGCTTCGGCTCCTTTGGGGAAGGGTACTGTCATGTCTGGTGCTGAAAGCACACCTGTGTTCCCCTCACTCAGCTCTACCTGCGATTTCCAAGCTTCCAACTACAATACCCAGAACGCACCTCACCATGACATCACACACACTCCCGATCACCGCATGACACCTCCAGGAAGCCCTGAGTATTGATTACCATTCAGTATAAATAGACCACGCTCACGCTCACTCCTCGCAGAGTAATTGTATTGGTTCTACCCTGCATTACAAAGCGTTTCCATTGCCTGATTGTTATTTTCGTGTATGATCCTTTTCCGTGTTTTTCCGACTTTGATTTTTGCCTTGCCCGTGTATTGGATATTCTGTGTATGACCTGGACTGTTTCTCACTTGTATTTCTGCCTACTCTGTGATACTCCCTGCTCGTGTATGAACTCTGGACTGTCTCCCGTTTATGGTATGGTTTCCCCGCTCATTGTTTCTCTGGTATTGACCTGGCTTGTTTTGACTACCCCTGCTGAATCTTTTAATAAAAGATTTTTATCGTATGTGCACAAGTCTCCTCCTTGTCTGGCCCTGACAGTGATTTTCTACAGTATTATGATTATTCAGGGCCGCTGCTAAGGTTTTGGAGGCCCTAAGCATAACTGGTCAGGGAGCCCCCCCCCCCCAAAAAAAAAACAAAAAAAAAAAACACACACACACAAACACAAAAGGTTTACGCAAAATTTTACTATTTATTAAAATTACACATGTAACTGTGAATATTTACAACGTTATAAGTAAGGCCAATAACAGTGAAGAACAGCACAAGAGTACTATTTATAATGTATAAATAATAAATGAAACGATGCATGTCTATTTTAAGCAGTGGACACGTCATTTACACAAGCCAGCCTTAAAGGTTATGAAATTATCGTTTATATTCGTGGTGTATTTATATCAGCCTGTCAAAATCTATAGAGCTGTCTGATCCTGCTGTCATACAGACCATTTGGATAGTGCACTGACGGCATTAGTCAATAGGTAGGCTACTCTGTTTATTAATTTTTTATTAAAGTCACTAAAAATCTTCAAACTACACTACTACTATTTGCAAACGTGCCACGTGCCTTGCAATACCCAGATTAGTTTCTAGTTAAGCGTTTAAAGCTACCAAATCAGCAAAGCCAACGTAACTAGCTCAGGCAACACCACTGAACATGAAGTAATCAAAACTATTTAAACCTTTATCATCGAAGTTACTCACCAGAAAGGGATGCATGGGCCTCATCTTTCTGCTTCTTTTTCTTCTTCTCAGCTCCAGACTCAAACCGTCGCTTCATAGTTGAATTACCATTTAGTAGCAACTTCGCGCGGTGAACTTGTCTCCTGCCAAACTCAAGTAGCATTGCTACTTTAGTTAGGACTAAGGTTGCCAGATAAGTTACGATTTTTCATCCTATTTGTTTATTTTATTTTAAGTTTTTAACTTACACAAATATTGCACTGGACAAGTTTTTGTATAGAATGGCCACATACACTTTAAAAATGGTTAAACATGCGCAAGATTTAGCGCCTCCATGCATTTTTTGATTATTTATTTGACTGGAAAATGTCACATCTGGCAACAACCAACAGAGCAAACCGAGCCGTGCCATTTCAGGCAATAGGGGTGGGGGCATTATATTATGCACAAAAATAATAACGTGCCGCTTTTAAGTAGTAGAGTAGGTGCCCCATGCAATGTTTAAAGACAAAAAAGATGAGCGTTTCATAAATAATTCACATTGGGTTTTAAATTTAATAATGTCATAATTTCAACACATTTCATTCTCAGTCAATTTGGCTCCCTGCAACTGCAAAATGGTTGAGGCCTAACGCTGGCTGCGTTGTCTGCGTATGCAGAGCGGCGGCCCTGTGATTATTACTGTGATTTTCTACAGTAGTGTAACTATTAATGTGAATTTCTAGAGTAGTAGGATTATTACTGTGAATTTCTACAGTATTATGATTATTACTGTGATTTTCTACAGTAGTAGGATTATTACTGTGATTTTCTACAGTACTAGGATTATTACTGTGGATTTCTACAGTTGTATATTTATTACTGTGATTTTCTACAGTAATATGATTATTACTGTGATTTTCTACAGTAGCAGGATTATTACCGTGGATTTCTACAGTAGTATAATTATAACTGTGATTTTGTACAGTATTATAATTATTACTGTGATTTTCTACAGTGGTGGGATTATTACTGTGATTTTCTACAGTAGTAGGATTATTACTGTGGATTTCTACAGTAATATAATTATTACTGTGATTTTCTACAGTATTATGATTATTACTGTGATTTCCTACAGAATTATGATTTTTACCGTGATTTTCTACAGTATTAGGATTATTACTGTGATTTTCTACAGTAATGTAATTATTAATGTGAATTTCTACAGTAGTAGGATTATTACTGTGAATGTCTACAGTATTATGATTATTACTGTGATTTTCTACAGTAGTGGGATTATTACTGTGAATTTCTACAGTATCATGATTATTACTGTGATGTTCTGCAGTAGTAGGACTATTACTGTGGATTTCTACAGTAGTATAATTATTACTGTGATTTCCTACAGAATTATGATTTTTACCGTGATTTTCTGCAGTAGTAGGATTATTACTGTGGATTTCTTCAGTATTATGATTATTGCTGTGTTTTTCTACAGAATTATGATTATTACTGTGTTTTTATTTACAGTAGTGGGATTATTACTGTGAATTTCTACAGTATTATGATTATTACTTTGATTTGTTTACAGTAGTGGGATTATTACTGTGATTTTTTATAGTATTGTGATTATTACTGTGATTTTCTACAGTATTATTATCATTACTGTGATTTTCCACAGTATTATGATTATTACTGTGAATTTCTACAGTATTATGATTATTACTGTGATTGTCTACAGAATTATGATTATTACTGTGATTGTCTACAGTAGTGGGATTATTACTTTGATTTTCTACAGTAGTGGGATTATTACTTTGACTTTGTACAGTAGTATAATTATTACTGTGAATTTCTACAGTATTATGATTATTACTGTGATTTTCTACAGAATTATGATTATTACTGTGATTGCCTACAGTAGTGGGATTATTACTTTGATTTTCTACAGTAGTGGGATTATTACTTTGACTTTGTACAGTAGTATGATTATTACTGTGATTTTCTACAGAATTATGATTATTACTGTGATTGTCTACAGTAGTGGGATTATTACTTTGATTTTCTACAGTAGTGGGATTATTACTGTGATTTTCTACAGTAGTGGGATTATTACTGTGATTTTCTACAGTAGTGGGATTATTACTGTGGTTTTCTACAGTAGTAGGATTATTACTGTGGATTTCTACAGTATTATGATTATTACTGTGATTTTCTACAAAATGATGTTTATTGCTGTGATTTTTTACAGAATTATGATTATTACTGTGATTTTTTGCGGTATTATGATTATTACTGTGATTTTCTACAGAATCATGATTATTACTGTGATTTTCTTTTACAGTAGCGGGAGTATTACTGTGAAGTTCTACAGTATTATGATTATTACTGTGATTGTTTTTTAAAGTACTGGGATTATTACTGTGATTGTCTAGAGTATTATGATTACTACTGTGATTTTCTACAGAATTGTGAGTATTACTGTGATTTTCTACAGTATTATGATTATTACTGTGATTTTTTACAGTCGTGGGATTATTACTGTGAATTTCTACAATGGTAGGATTATTACTGTGATTTTATCATTTTCATGTTAATTACTGTGGTTTTGCCCATATTCAGAGTGTAATACTGTAAGAGTATTTACAGTAGTAAATTGTGCAGAACACAGTATACTACTGTGGATTTCACAGCATTTTTACAGTGTGTTTACAACGCTCAAGCCTTACAGGTTTCCTTAGTCTTTTTGAGGAATTTTTCATCTTTAAAAAAATCGTGAGGGAGCAGATGTCTCTGCCTTAATCCTCTTTACAATGAAGATTAAGATTACACTCAGCACACGTGCAGTCTCACACACCCACACACGCACACACATCACACAACACATAAAGATACAGCCACATTATACAAAAAAAACATTCACAAACATACAAAACACACACATAAGTGACCACTAATAGCTCTATAATAGATTTGTTTCGCACTAAATGCCTCCTACTGCTGCAGGAGTCTTGTATAGACTACAGATGTTAAAATCCTGTAACACAATACATGTAACACTTTCATGTAACCTGGATACAAAAAAAAAAAACGTAATCCATTACAGTTATGGTTGGAATTTATTAATACAGTGATTATTAGCAAGGATTATATTACAGGCTAAACATGGCTATGTCTCCTGCTAAGACCAGATTTAGCTGTGGTTGGCTTATCACAACCTTTTATTTATTATTATTAATAATCTGTATGATCAGAATTGTGTATCAGTTTTAATAGATTTAAACCTAGCTGTTTTATACTGTATATAAGGTTTGGAAGTATATAATTTTTAATCATGTTTAAAACATTTTAAGCATGTTTAAAGTATGTTTATTGAATGTATATTGCATGATGGCAACATGTATCAATAACTGGTCTACAACAGACAGAAATCAGATTTGTGCCAAAATGATTAAACAAAACTTCATAAATCGTAATCAAAAATGAGAATTTATGACAAAGTCAAATTCAGTAAAACAAAAACCTTCACCGCAAAATGAAAAATGTATTTCTTGCAAAACAATGATTTGTGTAATGGTGTAAACCATTGGTCTTTTTCACATTTTTGCTTACGAATCTCTCTGATTGTATCTTGCCGATCAGGCTTTTGCTCTTTTGCTTTGGGGTTACACTGCAGATCTCTCCTTTGCAGTGCCTGACTTTTTGTTTGTCTCCATTGGTTAATTGGGTATTGAGTGGCAGCTCTGTACCCTGAATTTTTTCTGTGTTCTTAAGAAATACTGAAATAAAAACATCAGGTTCACTTTTATTGACTGCATTTGCACAATGTAATGAAATTAATATAAATTAACATAAAAGCTGATATTGTTAATAATAGTCTCCTATAGACTACAATATTGGATTAACATTGATGAACATGACCTAAAGATAAATAAAAATGTGTCACATGTTGTTTCATTTAATGAGAGTATTCATTACTTATCTGTCTGGTTACCAGCCTCTGAGGCATATAGTAACTGCAATATAGCTAAATATATTTATTTACACAGTGGCTAGCACACTAAGCAACATACTTGAGTCCCACAGCTAACTAGCAAGATAGCTAACCTAACTACCCGAGCAATAGGAAATTTAGCTAGTTTAGCATGGTCTATCTGGATTTTTGGTTGCCCTAATTTAATGAGATACTGATACAATTCACAAACAACCGAGCAAATCCATGATTCAGTTTATGATTTCCCTATTTTTAGCTAATGGTTGGAAATAAATCAGTTGTAAGCTCACCTGATGCAGAGCGGAGGGGCGTGCATCCCGCTGCACAGACAACTTTCGGGGAACAGAGCTGCCATTTATTACATCATTTACCAATGGGGACAGCATGAGAAATGTTTGTGCCAGAATCGCAAACTGAAGGTGAGAGCAAAAGCCTGATCGGCGAGATACAATCAGAGAGACCCATAAGCAAAAATACAGATTTTTAAATGTGGAAAAGACGGTAACACTTTATAATAACGTTTAGCAATAAATAACTTATACATATTTAATTCCTAATTAACTAAACATGAATGAATCATGTACTCATATCTATAAATCATGAATAAATATATTTGTAATGATTCACAAAACACATACAAGTTATTATTTAATTCGTAACAAATGATTAACAAATAATGAATAGGTCAGGAATTAATATCAGTTACATACTTACAATAATACTTTATATGTAAATAGAATATTTACAAAGGAATTTAATGTTAAGGCCTTTTTTAGCCAAACATACTTGAATAAAACATCTATAAACTTTGACTTTGAGAGAATGCTTTATTCTGCCTGTCTTTGATAGACTGGTGGCCTGTCCAGGGTCTTGCATGTCTTTTGCCCTATGAACACTGGCATAGACTTCAGCACCCTCCATCACCCAGAAGGATTAAGTGTATTAGAAGGTGAGTAATACATATCTAAAAATGCATGTAAATCATTTATAAACTATACTTATTTTGATAAATAATTTATAAATTAATTGTTTAACATTTATTAAACATTTTGCAGCCCCTAATCTAAAGTTTTAACTCTATATACATATCTGAAATTGCCTGTAAATTATTTTTAACTAAACTTATTTTGTTAAATCATTTATAAATTATTGTTTAACCTTTTTAGAACATGTTACAGCATTACAGCATAATTTAAAGCATAAACTATATTGTATTTTCAGAACATACAAATATATAAAAAGGCCTGAACTGAAAGTTACTGTAACTATATGCAACTTTTTTCATTAACCTCAAAACCATAAACTTTATAAAGTTTAAAGCATAAAATTTTTAGATTGCTTGCTTGATTTTTATGTCTTGTGGAATTCAAATGTCCCATTTTATTCATCTAGTTTTCCAAGGTGATAAATTAGTTGTCCTAGAGGGCCATTATGAGGTTTTTTGCTAGCCATTCATACCATTCTATTATTATACCATTCTCTGCTACTGTTTTGTACACCCTGTGGGTTTTTAATAAAATCCTTAACTGGTTTCGCGAGTGCCTGTATTCTGTACCACACCATGACAATTATTGTCAAGTGTTTTTTCAACAGCTCTTCTGACGGGTTACGTCTAATCCTCCAAACTGTTTCCTTGTATGTTCTCCAGGCTCTCTCTATATGCTGGGTGTGAGCCCCTGTCTGAGCATCAACATACGAGACACTGTATTTCACTGTGTAATGTCTGTAGCCAAACTGATGTAGAGTGTGCCAGTATGCACACCACTCATCGCATAAGATCCATGGATCCCCTCCTGACACGTCGAGTGATGAGTGGCACATTTTCCCTTCTGGACCTTCGCTTGACTAAGCACAGAACTGGCTTTCTTTGATTTGTGTCCCCAGCTTTCACACCCAGCATCCCTTCACACCCAACACACTTCCTCCTTATCCATCCCCCTGCCATCCGTCCTCTTCCATACTAAATTAGATAAAAGGACTATATTATACAATTGCCAGGACCTCCTGTTACAAAATATTATCTTAGCCAGTTTCTTCTTTCTAGTTATAGAATAGCAGGTCAAGGCAAAACTCATACACAACACTTTTTTCAATTTTCATTTTAATTACTACATAATCAACACATTAACCTTTAAGAATGATATTACTGAATAACAAAAGGCATGAAAAAACACCATATTTCATGATAACAAACACAAGCCAACATAATAATTTATGCATTATCATACATTATCCTGAATGTTTTAAATCCTGGTAAAAACAATTATTTCTATGTACTTTCAAAGAACTGCAAATAAACTGTCGATGTGGCTGCATCAGCTGCTGATGTAGCTACTCTTAATAAATCTTGAAATTAATAGATTAAGAAAAGGCCTGCAATGTATAAGTATTAATTATAAATGTGGGCAGTAAACGTAAACCCATACAGTACATGTAGTAAACCTGTGTGTGAAAGCTGCTTTCTCCTGTACACAATTTCGTCATTTGCCTTCCTCTGTGGATAGCTCGTTAACACCTGCAGGGATAGGAATTATATTGATGTGAATTTAGGTGTATTTAATTTAACAAGATTTTTTTTTATTATAATATTCTGTTTAATTCCAGCACTAAATTATTGTTTATTATAGAGCTAAGTGATGAAGCAAACATGTTTTCAGAATGTACAACTTTGGTTTTCCTGAGATTTTATATGATGGAACAGACAATGCAGTGCCACATTTAAAACATGTGCTTTAAAACACTTGCACATATGCAGGCACACATATAGATATCCATGACATGTTTAGAAAGGCCTGACAGAACAAAAAAACTTAATTTAATAATTCACATCTTGAATGCTGTAAAAAGCATAGCAGTATCTGAACAAGGTAATAATTACTGAACAAGGCTTAATTTAGTTTTAGATAAAAAATTGTTAAGAAGAGCTAGCTGGTACAAACCATGTAGAAGCCACTGTGGTGCATCTGATTAAAATGCTGGAAATGATGCACTCCGAAAACAGTATTTATTGCAGTAGAGGAATTGTGGTATATACAGAATAGATTAATGCAATCCGATTGTGTGAGTGTGTGATTCTGAAACAACAGATATAAAAGGGATATTTACTACTTGAAACACATCACTGACTACAAGTCACAACCCTAACAACTAAACAAAGGTACACACTTCTATGAGGTATTATCTGGTAATAATGATCAGAAACAGCTAGAAGCTATACAGAGCTATACAAAGAGCTAATCAGTTAGCATAGCATGTAACTCCTTGAAAGTACACCTACAACTTGGAAAGTAATAGTTATCTACACTTTATGAATAAACAGCAGTGTAGATACTTACAAGTATCTGAATGCACACAAGAATTAAATGTCCTTGGTAATCCCACAAAACTTTACTAAGCTGCACACCATCCACTATCTCCACTGTTCCTCAACAGAAGTTGTCTCTACCTGTGGTAAGCAAGCCCCCAACTAAGGCCCCTCAGTCTTAGCATCGCTCTGATTGGCTAAACAAGCGGTGCCATGAGGGTTGCATGCACTGTGGGTGTGACTCAGTGGAGGAGCTATTTAGCTCCTGAAGAGGGCCAACTCTTGGCTCTTTGTAACACTAAGTTTATCATTCTTTAGTGCACATTTGTTCTAGCACATTAGGTTAACTAAAAGCATAATAAGTATATGACAGCTTGATTTACTATTCATAGCAATCTGAGCACTTGCTCTGTTTCAGCTTCATTCTGTGGTGACAGATACTGCATTTTACCTTTTTCTGCAACAATTTCTTCTTAGGAAGCCACTTTATTCATTTTAAATGTTTTCTTTTTGATTTCTTTCCCTCAATCATTTTCTGTACATTTCTCTCCATATATATAATTTTGACGCAGTTATAACCGGGTGCGTGTCAGTTAAACGTGTCTAACTTGAATGTACAGGATTCAGTCAGAGAATCTCTAATAGAGGGGAGAATACCCACTTGAGAATCACTTCTGGGTTTATTTGACCACAGAGTGAGTCCAAAACGAATAGGTTCATATGGAGAAATTGAGCAAAATCAGAGTTTTTAAATATTAATACTTTTTATATTGGAAAAACGTACTAATTTTTCAACAAATAACGTGCTGTTTTCTAAAATTAAAAGAATATACTGGCCAGTTGAATAGTTTAATTTGAGTTTTTTGCCTTTAGCTCCCTTCATCCCCATTCATCCAGAACTCACTCGTGGGCTCCCTCTAGCGGTCTGTGATTTTCTAATGCGAAGGAGATAGTAAGTGGGTAAGCTCTCCATAAATGTGATTCAGTCTAATTTCATTTGTTATAAATGATGTATATATCATTTATATAAAGCTTGCTTAAAAACATTTATATGGCTTATTTAGCTTGAACAACTACTTTGAATTACGTTTTGTGTATGTATAAAATATATACTCACGTATGTCAAGTCAAGTCAAGTTAAGAGGCTTTTATTGTCAGTACAACTGAGTACAGGTACACAGTGTAGTGAAATTACGTTCCTCCGGAACCATGGTGCAACATGGAACAACAAGCAATAGACAACATAAAGTGCAGGAGTGACGACAGTGCAACATGAAACTATAACACTAAATAGCAATAAATACAATAAATACAAAAGACGAGACAATTTAAGAGACGGGACATTGCAGTACCGATATGGTATAATTGTATCATTTGTATAATATGTACAATATGTATCATTATTATTGTATAATATCTATCATTTATTTACTACTATTAGAACTGTCAGGTGGAACTTTATAATATGGGTTGAGTTAATTAAGGGAGGCACCAGGGGGCCACTAATAACGCCGCGGCTGCTGCAGAGAACAGTCTGTGATAGAGTGATGGAGTTGAGCAGTACATCTGCAGCTTAAACGAGGCAAAAAGACCAATAATTCTGCAGAAACCAACAAAGAAGGGGGTGCATGACACAGGTAAGGTATGTAACATTAGCTAATGTAATGATGAAGTTAGCTAGATAAAAACAAATGTTGGCAAATGAAACTTACTAGCTACATTACATCCTGTGATTTCCGAGGACTAGCTTACCTAGCTAACCTAACCTTAGCTAGCTGGTTGGGTCACTGGTTATTATGAAAAATATGTGTTTACCATTGTAGACAATCTCTTCTGTTGTCCTGCGTGTTCTTCGTTGATTCAAATAAAATGCAGACACGGAGAATCAGGATGAACAGTGAACTTACAATTTTATTACAGACCGGTCTGGAGAAAGATTCTACAGGCATGCAAACACATAATGTATTGACTCCCCAAATCTTTCTGACCTCGTGCTCATCTGACTCGACTTTTACATTAAAAATGAAGGCATGATTCAGCATTTCTCAGACCTGTGGTTTGCGAAATCCGCATTTCTCGAACTTGTTGTTTCTGAAACCCGTAAATTCTCATTTGGGGCTTTTGATCTTCGATTCGATCTTTGCACATTTCTCCGAACCTGTTATCTCCGTAACCAATCATTTCTAATCTGAGAGCTTAATCTCCGTTTGTCGCGTTCCGAGACCAAAGTGTTAGACAAAGGTTTTAGTCTTGTTGCCTTTCGTTATTGCCAAAGAGGAACTTAGCCTTCTGCGCTTTGAGCTTTTGTATCGATCTTACTAATTAATGCATGCTTTAGATGTACACTGCTCCTAACAAAATAAGTATAGATTATTGCATAATTAAATGGCGATATGTAATATTTATTGCAAGATTTTGGTTCATTATGCTATATAGAGCTAAAAATTCAGAAAATGTGTAAGTATGATTTGTGCTCTGCTCAGCCGAATGACTCATGACTCACTTGAGTACAGAAAATAAAAAGGAGAAGTGAGCCTCGAGTCTGCTAATGAGTCTGCTAAATTTCCCCTCAGATGAGACGGCCTATGATTGACCCCTAAGTTCATCAGTTCAGACAAACACTAATATATATGGATATAATTCATAAAAATGCTGATCATCTATGGATATAAGTATGGATGTAAGTGATGCTTTTAAATGATCTAAGTATGGATATTAGTGATGCTTTTAAATGCTGAAGCTCAATATCTATGTACTTTCAAACAGTGGATCCATGCCCTGGTTATATGATTTAAGCTGTTGATTATATGTATAAAGATGATTATATGTTTAAAACTGTTATCTTAAAGCCAGATATCCAACACTATCCTCTGTCAAATTTTAGCAGGCCACGTTTAGCTGAGAATGTATAAGGGTGATGTTAGCAAATTAATACGTTGTTATAATTAAAGTACTATATGGGAGCGGAAAAGCTGTTTCCGTTCTGGCCCCACAATCTTGCTGGTCTAAAACCAGCGAACCTGAGCAGCCAAAGGGCGGGGCGTTCGGGGCAAAGTTGTTTAAAAACCTCACCTCCATAGAATTTATTTATTAATTATTGCAGTTACCCAGTTAGCCCCAACAGCTGTGATGTCCTTGAAAAAACACCAGATCCTACTGGCTGAAGCGAAGAAGAATGAAAAGGCTATGTGCAAAACAATTGCTGACCTGAAAAAAGAAAGGGACAGTCTTTTACACTACATTACATTACATTTGGCAGATGCTTTTGTGCGAAGCGACTTACAATAGAGAATTACAAAAGTAATAGAAGGTAAAAACATCTTTAGACAGGGCCTAAAGGAGGTCGAAGGGAAATAATGGGATAGAGGAGTAGAGAAGAGGAAGAAGGAAATGAGGTTAGAAGTAGTTAGTGTGTTAGAGGTGTTAAGAGAGTAAGTGCTCTTTGAGGAGCTCTGTCTTCAGGAGTTTCTTAAAGATAGTGAGAGATTCTCCTGATCTGGTAGTGGAAGGTAGTTTGTTCCACCATTGGGGAACTCTGTATGAGAACAGTCTGGATTGCTTTGTGTGAATGTTTGGTAAAGCGAGGCGACGTTCATTGGAGGAGCGCAGCGGCCGGGAGGTAGCGTAAGCCTTCAGGAGTGAGTGCAGGTAGGAAGGAGCCTGTTCTGTCATCACCTTGTAGGTGATTGTGAGAGCTTTGAATTTGATACGAGCAGCAACTGGTAGCTAATGGAGCTCAATGAGCAGCGGGGTGACATGTGCCCGTTTTGGCTGGTTGAAGATCAGACGTGCTGCTGCATTCTGGATCATTTGGAGTGGTTTTACTACGCAGGCCGGGAGGCCAGTCAGTATGACATTGCAGTAGTCGAGGCGTGAGATGACGACTGCTTGTACCAGGAGCTGGGTGGCCTGTTGCGTCAGAAACTGTCAATTTTTCTGATGTTATAAAGCGCGAAGCGGTAGGATCGAGCAACTGAGGCCACATGGTGCGTGAAGGAGAGCTGGTCATCAACCATAACACCCAGGTTCCTAGCAACCTTTGTCGGTGAGAGAGAGAGTCGATGGTTATAGAGAGGTGTTGAAAAGATTTACAGAGATATACAGCTTTGCTGGTATAACCAGAAGTTCAGTCTTTGAGAGATTTAATTGAAGATGATGCTCCTTCATCCATGAGGATATGTCTGAGAGACACTGTATATCCGTGCAGAGATTGAGTGATCTTCAGGTGAGAATGACAAGTATAGCTGGGTGTCATCAGCTAAGCAATGGTAGGAAAAGACATGTGAGCGGATAACCTGACCTAGGAACGTGGTGTATATTGAGAAGAGAAAGGGTCCCAGTACTGAACCCTGGGGAACCCCAGTGGATAAGGAGTGGGCTGAGGACAGCTGTCCTTGCCATGACACCTTAAATGAGCATCCAGTGAGGTATGATCTGAACCATGACAGCACATTGTCTGAGATCCCCATGTTAGAGAGTATAGATAGGAGGAATTCATGGTTGACTGTATCGAAGGTGGCTGAGGGGTCCAGCAGAATGAGCACTGAGGACTGTCCTGTAGCTATGGCAGTTTTCAGCACTTCCTGCAGCTTCTGAAAACAGTTAGACGAATGTGAGTATTTTTGATAATTAATATAAAATATTTACTTAAAACCAGAATGGCTGTACAAAAATATAAACCCTAGCCCTCTAACTTGCCACCACTTAAAATGTTACATTTTTAAAAAGTCTCACTCTAGTTTGATTTATTTAATATTAGACCGGAAGAAAGGTTTGAAAGGTGGCACCGTAGAGGACAATTTGTCTGGTCTTTGTGAGGACCAAGGATCATCACAGTTTTCTGAATCTTCTTCATCTTCCTCTTCTACATCAATGTCAAGTTCCTCTGAAGAGCAGAGGAAGAAGAGAAGGAAACACAAGCATAGCCCTCAAAAAAACTAAAAAGAAAGAAGAACAAAAAAGAAAAAGGAAAAAAGATGCAGCAGTATAGAAAGAGAGGTAATTAAAACGACAGACAAACCCATATACTAAATATTAGGGATGCAACGGTACAGTGTGGCCACGGTTCCGTTTGTATCGCAGTTCTTGGGCCACGGTATCGGTTCGAGCCAGGTCGGTCAGGCTCCAGAAAATAGTGTGTGACATAGGCATCTGTTTTTTAATGCTAATTTATATAAAGCTCTGGCATGATAATCACAATATAGCCAAGTAACCAAGTATTATCGGTAAGGAAAACAAACAAAATAACTGAAAACTGAAAGTAAAAAAAACATTTTTGATAACTGAAATGAATAAAAACGGTAATTCAAAGAAAAAAGGTAACTAAATGGAACTGTACTGTATGTTCATAAAACAAACTAAAATGAACTGAAATTACTGATAGAATACCCTTAATTTTTGTGTTTGTTAGTTTATTTATTGCTGTTTCCACTCCAGCAGCTTTACAGCCAGCTGTGTTGTGCTGATTCTGCTCGTGAAGCGGAGTCGGATTCTGCGGGGAGTCATATTTGGCACAACAGCGGCAGCGCTGCACCACGCGGTCCGTGGCATTAGTTCTTGTTTAGAGTGCTCACGCTTACTGTGAAATAATTACAGAAAACACTGAGGGAGCAGCAGCTGGAGCTGAATAAATATAATAAATAAATATAATGAAACATTCAGAACTATTATAACCTTAAGTAACAAATCAAACTGTTTAAAAAAATTCACCATTTATAATGTTATAATCACGCAGCTCTGGGCACACATGCAAGTTTCTCCACATTTGATTGCAGCACTGTGTTCAGCGGTTCTTACAAATTTTTATTAAATAATAGGTTTTCTTGTGGAGAAGGAGGAGCACTGATTGCCAGTGTTGGGCACATTACTTTGAAAAAGTAATTAGTTATAGTTACTAGTTACTTCTACAAAAAAGTAACTGAGTTACTAACTGAGTTACTCCACTATAAAAGTAACTAGTTACCAGTAAAATTAACTATTGCGTAACTTTTGCTTACCTGTCAAGTTATGAATTTAAAAATAAAGTAAATGTTTCGCCGCCCGCTTTGAGGCATCCCACCAGCCCAACTGAGGTTCAGTATCCCTTACATTTTAAGACAGGTTGACAAGAAATCTAAAATAACCACCTGTTAACCACTTACCTTACAAACTACAATTAGATGATCAGAATCTAATAGGTCTACCTTTGTTGACACTGAAATATTGTGGACATTCCTACATATGTAATTCTTATAATACAGCCTAAATGAAAACACTTTTCTAGATATTTACATAAAGTCTTCACCTTTTTGTCAGGAATGCACTCTCTTATGTTTTTTTTATTCAATGGATTTAAAATTGAACAAAGGGTGCACAAATTCTGCAAAATGAGCTTTTACTAAAGGACATGGACCTGATATATTTCATCAGTGAATCCATTCCTAAATAAAGTATGCATCAACAATGGATTTCATGTAGCAATGTAATAATGTAAACAATTCACTTGATTCATCAGGGCAGGTTGAACATTATATATATGGGTTTGATTTATCTGTTTTTATTGGGAGACGATTCTTTTTAACCTGCAGAAAGAGCTCCAGAAACAGTGTAATCACAGTTTACATGGTTAGCTCCGTTACCTTTCTTTTAGAAAAATCTCCATATTTCCAGATCAGTTTTAACGTCAGCTTCTCCGACTAGCTGGCTGAACTGAGAGCGAGGGGGGCAGGGCTTCCCCACACTGACCCTCCTCTGCGCTCCACAAAATCAGCAAGCTGATTGGCTGTTTCTTCTGAAAGGCTGGACTTTCTCCTCGAACTGGCAACATGATTGGCGTTAAGAGATTTAATAATGTCTCATTAATAATTTTTTTTGCCCTCCATTAATTAACTGTGATTACTCACACTTTTTCAAAAGCTGAGTTTCATTTAAATACTAACCACAACCAGGCCTTGATTATCGCCAGACCTGTAGAATCAAGAAAACATTTCAATAGCACCTATCTGATAACATGAAGCAGATCTCAAAAATCAACACATTATGTCCCAATCTGAAGAAACTCAAAAACAGATGTAAAAACAACGTCATTGATCATCTATCAGTCTGAAACAGGTTACAAAGTAATTTCTAAAGCTTTGGGAGATATTATTCACAAACGGAGAAAACATGAACACTGGTGAACCTTCCTAGGAGAAACCAAACGACCAAAATCATTCCAAAAGGGCATGAACAACTCATCCAGGAGGTCACAAAAGAACCCAGAACAAAATTTAATACACTACAGGTCTCACTTGCATCAGTTAAGGTCAGTGTTAATGATTAAATAATAAGAAAGAAACTGGTCAAAAAATTGTCTCTATAGGAGAATTTTAAGGCAAAAAACACTTCTGAACAAAAACAACACAATGACTCATCTCACATTTACCAACAAACATCTTGATGATCTCCAGAACTTTGGGAAATATTATTTGTACTGATGTGCCTGGGTGAAAACTGAGACAGAGGCTGAGTAACAAATAAAGGTAAAGTGGGTGAAGAGACAGAGAGGACAGGAGAGATAGTCAGACTCTGACTAAATGGACTCAACTTTGGTTTGAAAAAATGAGAGGTAAGAATTGCACTTGTCAATTGTAAAAGAATCAGTAATGTTATCTGGGGGTTTAAGACATTTGTTTACTGTTGAGAAAAGTGTCTTCGGATTTCTGGAGCCAGTATGTACAGTTGTGATCAAATTTATTCAACCCCCAATGCTGTGAAGGGTTTTATGGAATTCAGTGCACATTTGTAATTGTGTTCATAATGAAATCTTACAAGGACTTGATAAAGAACTAAATGCAACTAAGATAGCATCAATTGTTTTTGTCATAAAATATTAAATGGCCTTTTTGTGATTTCTTCATTGACACAATTATTCAACCCCTTTACGATTACCACTGCTAAGAACAGAGGTTCATTCCAGTGTTTTCAATCAGGTATTGAAAACACCTGTGGATGTCAAAGAGCAGCAATCAAGCATGATAAGCACCAATTAGGCAGATTTAAAAGGACTGTGATACTCAGCTCCTTCTAGACATCTACTGGTGTGTTTACAAGCATGGTGAAGGCAAGAGAATGGTCCCAGAAGACAAGAGAAGAGGTTTTTGCTCTTCACAAGAATGGCAATGGATATAAAAAGATTGCGAAGTTGTTAAATATTCCAAGAGACACTATCCGAAGTATCATTTGCAAGTTCAAGTTAAAGGGCACAGTGGAAACGTTACCTGGTCGTGGCAGAAAGAAGATCTTGACCGCGGCTGCTGTGCGCTACCTGAAGCGTAATGTGGAGAAAAATCCCTGCGTGACTGCTAAGGAACTGAAAAAAGACCTGTCAGATGTGGGCACTGAAGTTTCCTCCATGCCAGAACTCCCAGGCGCACCCCCTTGCTGACTCCAAAGAACAAGAAAAGTGGACTGCAGTATGCCAAAAGTCATGTGGACAAGCCACGAAGCTTTTGGGACAGTGTACTGTGGTCAGATGAAACTAAATTAGAACTGTTTGGGACAATGGACCAGCTCTATGTTTAGAGGAGGAAGAACCAGGCTTATGAACAAAAGAACACCTTGCCTACTGTGAAGCATGGCGGGGGGTCATGAATTCCCTTCAGTACCAGGAGATCTTGGAGGAAAATGTGATGGAGTCAGTCACAAACCTGCGGCTTTGGAGACGTTGGACCTTCCAACAGGACAATGATCCGAAGCACACATCCAAGTCCACTAGAGCATGGTTGAACATGAAAGGCTGGAACATTCTAGAGTGGCCATCGCAATCACCAGACTTAAATCCAATTGAGAACCTCTGGTGGGACCTAAAGAAGGCAGTAGCAGTGCGCAAGCCTAAGAATGTGACTGAACTGGAGGCTTTTGCCCATGAAAAATGGGCTAAGATTCCCATAGGTCGCTGCAAGACACTTGTGTCAAGCTATGCTTCACGCTTGAAAGCTGTCATAACTGGAAAAGGATGTTGTACTAAGTACTAAAAAAATAATGTCACTAGGGGGTTGAATAAAACTGATAATGATGTGAGCACAGAAAAGACATTTGGGGTTATTCCATCATAAATAGTATGTTATATTTGTCTAATTTATAAGTGCCTCTTTGATATAATTGTAAATATGATGACTGAAATGATCAAAATCAATATCAAACTGGCCAAAACACTTTATTTCAGTGGGGGTTGAATAAATTTGATCACAACTGTATGAGGTCAGAGAAGTAAGCAGACCGAGCTGCTGTAAGAGCAGCTTTATATTGTTGAAGATGTTGGACGTACATTTGGTGATGGACTGTTAGACCAGTTTTCTTGTAAAGTCTTTTCAGCTGACGCTTTTGAGATTTCATTTGGTGCAGCAGTACCAAGGTGCAGAATGACTGAATGAAATGTATGTAGTTTTCAAATGGGCCACCTGTTCAAGACAGGAGGAGAGCACATCTTTATAGTGGTCGACAAGGTCAGATGGATTACAGGACGGTAAAGGAGGACAGGCAGACATCTTTTTAACAAGAGTGTCTGAGAAAGCAGAGGTGGAGGTATGCTTAAGATTCCTAAAGGATATTTTATGTGGTGTTTTTTTAAAGGCTAAGGGGACATCAATGTCCATGGTGATTGCTAGATGATTGGAGACACCTAAGTCATGACTACAAAGATGTTGAACTGTAATGCCAGTAGAGCAGACAAGGTCCAGAGTGTGGCCCCTGTTGTGAGTTGGAAAGTCTGTGTTGAATAAAATATAAACACTGCAGTAATTCCAAGAATTCCTTGGCAAATTTACAGTGTGCATCATCAATATACATGTTAAAGTCACCCAAAAGAAGAACAGAAGGTGAAAGTGCACCAAGCTGGGTAAGAAAATCAGAAAAGTCTGAGAGAAAGGAGGAGACTGACTTGGGTGGGCGATAGACCGCAGCAGGACTAGGCCCTGATAATTTAAAAGCAATGTGTTCAAAGGAAGGAGCAACAGGAATAGATACAGCAGCTAATTTAATATTGGCCCTGTATACTACAGCAACACCACCACCTCGCCCCTCTATACGAGGTTTGTCAATATAGGAGTATCCTGTGGGAGTTGTGTGATTAAGTGCAAAATAGTCAAGGGGTTGTGCCAAGTTTCAGTGAGACAGAAAATGTCTAGTTTATTGTCAGAGATAAACTCACTTAGTACAGGTCCCAGCGGTGTTTCAGTCACCCACAATTTAGGATTAGGTGTGTCACAGCGGTGTTCGCCGCCGCCTACAGCCGAGGATTAGGTTGTCCAAGCGGTGTTCACCGCCGCCTACAGCCGAGGATTAGGTTGTCCAAGCGGTGTTCACCGCCGCCTACAGCCAAGATCAGGTGTGTCCCAGCGGTGTTCACCGCCGCCTACAGCCGAGGATCAGGTTTGTCCCAGCGGTGTTCACCGCCGCCCACAGCCAAGATCAGGTGTGTCCCAGCGGTGTTCACCGCCGCCTACAGCCGAGGATCAGGTTTGTCTCAGAGGTGTTCACCGCCGCCTACAGCCGAGGATCAGGTGTATCCCAGCAGTGTTCACCGCCGCCTACAGCCGAGGATCAGGTGTGTTCCAGCGGTGTTCACCGCCTCCTATAGCCGAGGATCAGGTTTGTCCCAGCGGTGTTCACCACCACCTACAGCCGAGGATTAGGTTGTCCCAGCGGTGTTCACCGCCGCCTACAGCCGGGGATCAGGTGTGTCCCAGCGGTGTTCACTGCCACCTACAGCCGAGGATAAGGTTGTCCAAGCAGTTTTTACCACCGCCTACAGCCGGGGATCAGGTGTGTCCCAGCAGTGTTCACCGCCGCCTACAGCCGAGGATCTGGTTTGTCCCAGCAGTGTTCACCGCTGCCTACAGCCGAGGATCAGGTTTGTGCCAGCGGTGTTTACCGCCGCCTACAGCTGAGGATCAGGTTTGTCCCAGCGGTGTTCACCGCCGCCTACAGCCGAGGATCAGGTGTGTCCCAGCGGAGTTCACCGCCTCCTACAGCCGAGGATCAGGTTTGTCCCAGCGGTGTTCACTGCCGCCTACAGCCGAGGATCAGGTGTGTCCCAGCGGTGTTCACCGCCGCCTACAGCCGAGGATCAGGTGTGTCCCAGCGGTGTTCACCGCCGCCTACAGCCGAGGATCAGGTTTGTCCCAGCGGTGTTTACCGCCGCCTACAGCCGAGGATCAGGTTTGTCCCAGCGGTGTTCACCGCCGCCTACAGCCGAGGATCACGTTTGTCCCAGTGGTGTTCAGCGCCGCCTACAACCGGGGATCAGGTGTGTCCCAGTGGTGTTCAGCGCCGCCTACAGCCGGGGATCAGGTGTGTCCCAGCGGTGTTCACTGCCACCTACAGCCGGGGATCAGGTGTGTCCCAGCAGTTTTCACCGCTGCCTACAGCCGAGGATCAGGTTTGTGCCAGCGGTGTTTACCGCCGCCTACAGCCGAGGATCAGGTGTGTCCCAGCGGTGTTCACCGCCGCCTACAGACGAGGATCAGGTTTGTCCCAGCGGTGATCACCGCCGCCTACAGCCGAGAATCAGGTTTGTCCCAGCGGTGTTCACCGCCGCCTACAGCCGGGGATCAGGTGTGTCCCAGCGGTGTTCACTGCCACCTACAGCCGGGGATCAGGTGTGTCCCAGCGGTGTTCATCGCCGCCTACAGCCGGGGATCAGGTGTGTCCCAGCGGTGTTCACCGCCGCCTACAGCCGAGGATGAGGTGTGTCCCAGCGGTGTTCACCGCCACCTACAGCCAAGGATAAGCTTGTCCAAGTGGTGTTCACCGCCGCCTACAGCCGGGGATCAGGTGTGTCCCAGCGGTGTTCACTGCCACCTACAGCCGGGGATCAGGTGTGTCCCAGCGGTGTTCATCGCCGCCTACAGCCGAGGATCAGGTGTGTCCCAGCGGTGTTCACCGCCTCCTACAGCCGAGGATCAGGTTTGTCCCAGTGGTGTTCACCGCCGCCTACAGCCGAGGATGAGGTGTGTCCCAGCGGTGTTCACCGCCACCTACAGCCAAGGATAAGGTTGTCCAAGTGGTGTTCACCGCCACCAACAGCCGAGGATAGGGTTGTCCAAGCAGTGTTCACCGCCGCCTACAGCCAAGATCAGGTGTGTCCCAGCGGTGTTCACCGCCGCCTACAGCCGAGAATCAGGTTTGTCCCAGTGGTGTTCACCGCCGCCTACAGCCTAGGATCAGGTGTGTCCCAGCAGTGTTCACCGCCGCCTACAGCCAGGAATCAGGTGTGTTCCAGCGGTGTTCACCGCCACCCGCGGCCGAGGATTAGGTTGTCCAAGCGGTGTTCACCGCCGCCTACAGCCAAGAGCAGGTGTGTCCCAGCGGTGTTCACCACCACCTACAGCCGAGGATTAGGTTGTCCCAGCGGTGTTCACTGCCGCCTACAGCCGAGGATCAGGTGTGTCCCAGCGGTGTTCACCGCCGCCTACAGCTGAGGATCAGGTGTGTCCCAGCGGTGTTCACTGCCGCCTACAGCCTAGGATCAGGTGTGTCCCAGCAGTGTTCACCGCCGCCTACAGCCAGGAATCAGGTGTGTTCCAGCGGTGTTCACCGCCACCCGCGGCCGAGGATTAGGTTGTCCAAGCGGTGTTCACCGCCGCCTACAGCCAAGAGCAGGTGTGTCCCAGCGGTGTTCACCGCCGCCTACAGCCGAGGATGAGGTGTGTCCCAGCGGTGTTCACCGCCACCTACAGCCAAGGATAAGGTTGTCCAAGTGGTGTTCACCACCACCAACAGCCGAGGATAAGGTTGTCCAAGCAGTGTTCACCGCCGCCTACAGCCAAGATCAGGTGTGTCCCAGCGGTGTTCACCGCCGCCTACAGCCGAGAATCAGGTTTGACCCAGCGGTGTTCACCGCCGCCTACAGCCGAGGATCAGGTTTGTCCCAGCGGTGTTTACTGCCGCCTACAGCCTAGGATCAGGTGTGTCCCAGCAGTGTTCACCGCCGCCTACAGCCAGGAATCAGGTGTGTTCCAGCGGTGTTCACCGCCACCCGCGGCCGAGGATTAGGTTGTCCAAGCGGTGTTCACCGCCGCCTACAGCCAAGAGCAGGTGTGTCCCAGCGGTGTTCACCGCCGCCTACAGCCGGGAATCAGGTGTGTCCCAGCGGTGTTCACCACCACCTACAGCCGAGGATTAGGTTGTCCCAGCGGTGTTCACTGCCGCCTACAGCTGAGGATCAGGTGTGTCCCAGCGGTGTTCACCGCCGCCTACAGCCTAGGATCAGGTTTGTCCCAGCGGTGTTTACCGCCGCCTACAGCCGAGGATCAGGTTTGTCCCAGCGGTGTTCACCGCCGCCTACAGCCGAGGATCACGTTTGTCCCAGTGGTGTTCAGCGCCGCCTACAGCCGAGGATCAGGTGTGTCCCAGCGGTGTTCACCGCCGCCTACAGCTGAGGATCAGGTGTGTCCCAGCGGTGTTCACCGCCGCCTACAGCCGAGGATCAGGTTTGTCCCAGCGGTGTTCACCGCCGCATACAGCCGAGGATCACGTTTGTCCCAGTGGTGTTCAGCGCCGCCTACAGCCGGGGATCAGGTGTGTCCCAGCGGTGTTCACTGCCACCTACAGCCGGGGATCAGGTGTGTCCCAGCAGTTTTCACCGCTGCCTACAGCCGAGGATCAGGTTTATGCCAGCGGTGTTTACCGCCGCCTACAGCCGAGGATCAGGTGTGTCCCAGCGGTGTTCACCGCCGCCTACAGCCGAGGATCAGGTTTGTCCCAGCGGTGTTCACCGCCGCCTACAGCCGGGGATCAGGTGTGTCCCAGCGGTGTTCACTGCCACCTACAGCCGGGGATCAGGTGTGTCCCAGCGGTGTTCATCGCCGCCTACAGCCGGGGATCAGGTGTGTCCCAGCGGTGTTCACCGCCGCCTACAGCCGAGGATGAGGTGTGTCCCAGCGGTGTTCACCGCCACCTACAGCCAAGGATAAGGTTGTCGAAGTGGTGTTCACCGCCGCCTACAGCCGGGGATCAGGTGTGTCCCAGCGGTGTTCACTGCCACCTACAGCCAGGGATCAGGTGTGTCCCAGCGGTGTTCATCGCCGCCTACAGCCGAGGATCAGGTGTGTCCCAGCGGTGTTCACCGCCTCCTACAGCCGAGGATCAGGTTTGTCCCAGCGGTGTTCACCGCCGCCTACAGCCGAGGATGAGGTGTGTCCCAGCGGTGTTCACCGGCACCTACAGCCAAGGATAAGGTTGTCCAAGTGGTGTTCACCGCCACCTACAGCCGAGGATAAGGTTGTCCAAGCAGTGTTCACCGCCGCCTACAGCCAAGATCAGGTGTGTCCCAGCGGTGTTTACCGCCGCCTACAGCTGAGGATCAGGTGTGTCCCAGCGGTGTTCACCGGCACCTACAGCCAAGGATAAGGTTGTCCAAGTGGTGTTCACCGCCACCTACAGCCGAGGATAAGGTTGTCCAAGCAGTGTTCACCGCCGCCTACAGCCGAGGATCAGGTGTGTCCCAGCGGTGTTTACCGCCGCCTACAGCTGAGGATCAGGTTTGTCCCAGCGGTGTTCACTGCCGCCTACAGCCTAGGATCAGGTGTGTCCCAGCAGTGTTCACCGCCGCCTACAGCCAGGAATCAGGTGTGTTCCAGCGGTGTTCACCGCAACCCGCGGCCGAGGATTAGGTTGTCCAAGCGGTGTTCACCGCCGCCTACAGCCGAGGATCAGGTTTGTGCCAGCGGTGTTCACCGCCGCCTACAGCCGGGGATCAGGTGTGTCCCAGCGGTGTTCACCGCCGCCTACAGCCGAGGATCAGGTTTGTCCCAGCGGTGTTCACCGCCGCCTACAGCCGGGGATCAGGTGTGTCCCAGCGGTGTTCACTGCCACCAACAGCCGGGGATCAGGTGTGTCCCAGCGGTGTTCACTGCCACCTACAGCCGTGGATCAGGTGTGTCCCAGCGGTGTTCATCGCTGCCTACAGCCGAGGATCAGGTGTGTCCCAGCGGTGTTCACTGCCTCCTACAGCCGAGGATCAGGTTTGTCCCAGCGGTGTTCACCGCCGCCTACAGCCGAGGATGAGGTGTGTCCCACCGGTGTTCACCGCCACCTACAGCCAAGGATAAGGTTGTCCAAGTGGTGTTCACCGCCACCTACAGCCGAGGATAAGGTTGTCCGAGCAGTGTTCACCGCCGCCTACAGCCAAGATCAGGTGTGTCCCAGCGGTGTTCACCGCCGCCTACAGCCGAGAATCAGGTTTGTCCCAGTGGTGTTCACCACCGCCTACAGCCGGGGATCAGGTTTGTCCCAGCGGTGTTTACCGCCGCCTGCAGCTGAGGATCAGGTTTGTCCCAGCGGTGTTCACTGCCGCCTACAGCCTAGGATCAGGTGTGTCCCAGCAGTGTTCACCGCCGCCTACAGCCAGGAATCAGGTGTGTTCCAGCGGTGTTCACCGCCACCCGCGGCCGAGGATTAGGTTGTCCAAGCGGTGTTGACCGCCGCCTACAGCTAAGAGCAGGTGTGTCCCAGCGGTGTTCACCGCCGCCTACAGCCGGGAATCAGGTGTGTCCCAGCGGTGTTCACCACCACCTACAGCCGAGGATTAGGTTGTCCCAGCGGTGTTCACCGCCGCCTACAGCCGGGGATCAGGTTTGTCCCAGCGGTGTTCACCGCCGCCTACAGCCGGGGATCAGGTGTGTCCCAGGGGTGTTCACCGCCACCTACAGGCGAGGATAAGGTTGTCCAAGCGGTGTTCACAGCCGCCTATAGCCGAGGATCAGGTGTGTCCCAGCGTTGTTCACCGCCACCTACAGTCAAGGATAATGTTGTCCAAGCGGTGTTCACTGCCACCTACAGCCGAGGATAAGGTTGTCCAAGCAGTTTTCACCGCCGCCTACAGCCGGGGATCAGGTGTGTCCCAGCAGTGTTCACCGCCGCCTACAGCCGAGGATCTGGTTTGTCCCAGCAGTGTTCACCGCTGCCTACAGCCGAGGATCAGGTTTGTGCCAGCGGTGTTTACTGCCGCCTACAGCCGAGGATCAGGTTGTCCAAGCGGTGTTCACCGCCGCCTACAGCCAAGAGCAGGTGTGTCCCAGCGGTGTTCACCGCCGCCTACAGCCAAGATCAGGTGTGTCCCAGCGGTGTTCACCGCCGCCTACAGCCGAGAATCAGGTTTGTCCCAGTGGTGTTCACCACCGCCTACAGCCGGGGATCAGGTTTGTCCCAGCGGTGTTTACCGCCGCCTGCAGCTGAGGATCAGGTTTGTCCCAGCGGTGTTCACTGCCGCCTACAGCCTAGGATCAGGTGTGTCCCAGCAGTGTTCACCGCCGCCTACAGCCAGGAATCAGGTGTGTTCCAGCGGTGTTCACCGCCACCCGCGGCCGAGGATTAGGTTGTCCAAGCGGTGTTGACCGCCGCCTACAGCTAAGAGCAGGTGTGTCCCAGCGGTGTTCACCGCCGCCTACAGCCGGGAATCAGGTGTGTCCCAGCGGTGTTCACCACCACCTACAGCCGAGGATTAGGTTGTCCCAGCGGTGTTCACCGCCGCCTACAGCCGGGGATCAGGTTTGTCCCAGCGGTGTTCACCGCCGCCTACAGCCGGGGATCAGGTGTGTCCCAGGGGTGTTCACCGCCACCTACAGGCGAGGATAAGGTTGTCCAAGCGGTGTTCACAGCCGCCTATAGCCGAGGATCAGGTGTGTCCCAGCGTTGTTCACCGCCACCTACAGTCAAGGATAATGTTGTCCAAGCGGTGTTCACTGCCACCTACAGCCGAGGATAAGGTTGTCCAAGCAGTTTTCACCGCCGCCTACAGCCGGGGATCAGGTGTGTCCCAGCAGTGTTCACCGCCGCCTACAGCCGAGGATCTGGTTTGTCCCAGCAGTGTTCACCGCTGCCTACAGCCGAGGATCAGGTTTGTGCCAGCGGTGTTTACTGCCGCCTACAGCCGAGGATCAGGTTGTCCAAGCGGTGTTCACCGCCGCCTACAGCCAAGAGCAGGTGTGTCCCAGCGGTGTTCACCGCCGCCTACAGCCGGGAATCAGGTGTGTCCCAGCGGTGTTCACCACCACCTACAGCCGAGGATTAGGTTGTCCCAGCGGTGTTCACTGCCGCCTACAGCCGAGGATCAGGTGTGTCCCAGCGGTGTGCACCGCCGCCTACAGCCGAGGATCAGGTGTGTCCCAGCGGTGTTCACCGCCGCCTACAGCCGAGGATCAGGTTTGTCCCAGCGGTGTTTACCGCCGCATACAGCCGAGGATCAGGTTTGTCCCAGCGGTGTTCACCGCCGCCTACAGCCGAGGATCACGTTTGTCCCAGTGGTGTTCAGCGACGCCTACAGCCGGGGATCAGGTGTGTCCCAGTGGTGTTCAGCGCAGCCTACAGCCGGGGATCAGGTGTGTCCCAGCGGTGTTCACTGCCACCTACAGCCGGGGATCAGGTGTGTCCCAGCAGTTTTCACCGCTGCCTACAGCCGAGGATCAGGTTTGTGCCAGCGGTGTTTACCGCCGCCTACAGCCGAGGATCAGGTGTGTCCCAGCGGTGTTCACCGCTGCCTACAGCCAAGGATCAGGTTTGTCCCAGCGGTGTTCACCGCCGCCTACAGCCGAGGATCAGGTTTGTCCCAGCGGTGTTCACTGCCGCCTACAGCCGGGGATCAGGTGTGTCCCAGCGGTGTTCACTGCCACCTACAGCCGGGGATCAGATGTGTCCCAGCGGTGTTCACTGCCACCTACAGCCGGGGATCAGGTGTGTCCCAGCGGTGTTCATCGCCGCCTACAGCCGAGGATCAGGTGTGTCCCAGCGGTGTTCACTGCCTCCTACAGCCGAGGATCAGGTTTGTCCCAGCGGTGTTCACCGCCGCCTACAGCCGAGGATGAGGTGTGTCCCAGCGGTGTTCACCGCCACCTACAGCCAAGGATAAGGTTGTCCAAGTTGTGTTCACCGCCACCTACAGCCGAGGATAAGGTTGTCCGAGCAGTGTTCACCGCCGCCTACAGCCAAGATCAGGTGTGTTCCAGCGGTGTTCACCGCCGCCTACAGCCGAGAATCAGGTTTGTCCCAGTGGTGTTCACCACCGCCTACAGCCGGGGATCAGGTTTGTCCCAGCGGTGTTTACCGCCGCCTACAGCTGAGGATCAGGTTTGTCCCAGCGGTGTTCACTGCCGCCTACAGCCTAGGATCAGGTGTGTCCCAGCAGTGGTCACCGCCGCCTACAGCCAGGAATCAGGTGTGTTCCAGCGGTGTTCACCGCCACCCGCGGCCGAGGATTAGGTTGTCCAAGCGGTGTTGACCGCCGCCTACAGCCAAGAGCAGGTGCGTCCCAGCGGTGTTCACCGCCGCCTACAGCCGGGAATCAGGTGTGTCCCAGCGGTGTTCACCACCACCTACAGCCGAGGATTAGGTTGTCCCAGCGGTGTTCACTGCCGCCTACAGCCGAGGATCAGGTGTGTCCCAGCGGTGTTCACCGCCGCCTACAGCCGAGGATCAGGTGTGTCCCAGCGGTGTTCACTGCCACCCGCGGCCGAAGATTAGGTTGTCCCAGCGGTGTTCACCGCCGCCTACAGCCGAGGATCAGGTGTGTTCCAGCGGTGTTCACCGCCTCCTATAGCCGAGGATCAGGTTTGTCCCAGCGGTGTTCACCGCCGCCTACAGCCGGGGATCAGGTGTGTCCCAGCGGTGTTCACTGCCACCCGCGGCCGAAGATTAGGTTGTCCCAGCGGTGTTCACCGTCGCCTACAGCCGGGGATCAGGTGTGTCCCAGCTGTGTTCACCGCCACCTACAGCCGGGGATCAGGTGTGTCCCAGCGGTGTTCACTGCCACCCGCGGCCGAGAATTAGGTTGTCCAAGCGGTGTTCACCGCCGCCTACAGCCGGGAATCAGGTGTGTCCCAGCGGTGTTCACCACCACCTACAGCCGAGGATTAGGTTGTCCCAGCGGTGTTCACTGCCGCCTACAGCCGAGGATCAGGTGTGTCCCAGCGGTGTTCACCGCCGCCTACAGCTGAGGATCAGGTTTGTGCCAGCGGTGTTTACCGCCGCCTACAGCCGAGGATCAGGTGTGTCCCAGCGGTGTTCACCGCCGCCTACAGCCGAGGATCAGGTTTGTCCCAGCAGTGTTCACCGCCGCCTACAGCCGAGGATCAGGTTTGTGCCAGCGGTGTTCACCGCCGCCTACAGCCGGGGATCAGATGTGTCCCAGCGGTGTTCACTGCCACCTACAGCCGGGGATCAGGTGTGTCCCAGCGGTGTTCATCGCCACCTACAGCCGGGGATCAGGTGTGTCCCAGCGGTGTTCACCGCCGCCTACAGCCGAGGATGAGGTGTGTCCCAGCGGTGTTCACCGCCACCTACAGCCAAGGATAAGGTTGTCCAAGTGGTGTTCACCGCCGCCTACAGCCGGGGATCAGGTGTGTCCCAGCGGTGTTCACTGCCACCTACAGCCGGGGATCAGGTGTGTCCCAGCGGTGTTCATCGCTGCCTACAGCCGAGGATCAGGTGTGTCCCAGCGGTGTTCACCGCCTCCTACAGCCGAGGATCAGGTTTGTCCCAGCGGTGTTCACCGCCGCCTACAGCCGAGGATGAGGTGTGTCCCAGCGGTGTTCACCGCCACCTACAGCCAAGGATAAGGTTGTCCAAGTGGTGTTCACCGCCACCTACTGCCGAGGATAAGGTTGTCCAAGCAGTGTTCACCGCCGCCTACAGCCAAGATCAGGTGTGTCCCAGCGGTGTTCACCGCCGCCTACAGCCGAGAATCAGGTTTGTCCCAGTGGTGTTCACCGCCGCCTACAGCCGAGGATCAGGTTTGTCCCAGCGGTGTTTACCGCCGCCTACAGCTGAGGATCAGGTTTGTCCCAGCGGTGTTCACTGCCGCCTACATCCTAGGATCAGGTGTGTCCCAGCAGTGTTCACCGCCGCCTACAGCCAGGAATCAGGTGTGTTCCAGCGGTGTTCACCGCAACCCGCGGCCGAGGATTAGGTTGTCCAAGCGGTGTTCACCGCCGCCTACAGCCAAGAGCAGGTGAGTCCCAGCGGTGTTCACCGCCGCCTACAGCCGGGAATCAGGTGTGTCCCAGCGGTGTTCACCACCACCTACAGCCGAGGATTAGGTTGTCCCAGCGGTGTTCACTGCCGCCTACAGCCGAGGATCAGGTGTGTCCCAGCGGTGTTCACCGCCGCCTACAGCCGAGGATCAGGTGTGTCCCAGCGGTGTTCACCGCCGCCTACAGCCGAGGATCAGGTTTGTCCCAGCGGTGTTTACCGTCTCCTACAGCCGAGGATCAGGTGTGTTCCAGCGGTGTTCACCGCCGCCTACAGCCGAGGATCAGGTTTGTCCCAGCGAAGTTCATCGCCGCCTACAGCCGGGGATCTGGTGTGTCCCAGCGGTGTTCACCGCCGCCTACAGCCGAGGATGAGGTTTGTCCCAGAGGTGTTCACCGCCACCTACAGCCAAGGATAAGGTTCTCCAAGTGGTGTTCACCGCCGCCTTCAGCCGGGGATCAGGTTTGTCTCAGTGGTGTTCACCGCCGCCTACAACCGAGGTTCAGGTTTGTCCCAGCGGTGTTTACCGCCGCCTACAGCTGAGGATCAGGTTTGTCCCAGCGGTGTTCACTGCCGCCTACAGCCTAGGATCAGGTGTGTCCCAGCAGTGTTCACCGCCGCCTACAGCCAGGAATCAGGTGTGTTCCAGCGGTGTTCACCGCAACCCGCGGCCGAGGATTAGGTTGTCCAAGCGGTGTTCACCGCCGCCTACAGCCAAGAGCAGGTGAGTCCCAGCGGTGTTCACCGCCGCCTACAGCCGGGAATCAGGTGTGTCCCAGCGGTGTTCACCACCACCTACAGCCGAGGATTAGGTTGTCCCAGCGGTGTTCACTGCCGCCTACAGCCGAGGATCAGGTGTGTCCCAGCGGTGTTCACCGCCGCCTACAGCCGAGGATCAGGTGTGTCCCAGCGGTGTTCACTGCCACCCGCGGCCGAAGATTAGGTTGTCCCAGCGGTGTTCACCGCCGCCTACAGCCGAGGATCAGGTGTGGTCCAGCGGTGTTCACCGCCTCCTATAGCCGAGGATCAGGTTTGTCCCAGCGGTGTTCACCGCCGCCTACAGCCGGGGATCAGGTGTGTCCCAGCGGTGTTCACTGCCACCCGCGGCCGAAGATTAGGTTGTCCCAGCGGTGTTCACCGTCGCCTACAGCCGGGGATCAGGTGTGTCCCAGCTGTGTTCACCGCCACCTACAGCCGGGGATCAGGTGTGTCCCAGCGGTGTTCACTGCCACCCGCGGCCGAGAATTAGGTTGTCCAAGCGGTGTTCACCGCCGCCTACAGCCGGGAATCAGGTGTGTCCCAGCGGTGTTCACCACCACCTACAGCCGAGGATTAGGTTGTCCCAGCGGTGTTCACTGCCGCCTACAGCCGAGGATCAGGTGTGTCCCAGCGGTGTTCACCGCCGCCTACAGCTGAGGATCAGGTTTGTGCCAGCGGTGTTTACCGCCGCCTACAGCCGAGGATCAGGTGTGTCCCAGCGGTGTTCACCGCCGCCTACAGCCGAGGATCAGGTTTGTCCCAGCAGTGTTCACCGCCGCCTACAGCCGAGGATCAGGTTTGTGCCAGCGGTGTTCACCGCCGCCTACAGCCGGGGATCAGATGTGTCCCAGCGGTGTTCACTGCCACCTACAGCCGGGGATCAGGTGTGTCCCAGCGGTGTTCATCGCCACCTACAGCCGGGGATCAGGTGTGTCCCAGCGGTGTTCACCGCCGCCTACAGCCGAGGATGAGGTGTGTCCCAGCGGTGTTCACCGCCACCTACAGCCAAGGATAAGGTTGTCCAAGTGGTGTTCACCGCCGCCTACAGCCGGGGATCAGGTGTGTCCCAGCGGTGTTCACTGCCACCTACAGCCGGGGATCAGGTGTGTCCCAGCGGTGTTCATCGCCGCCTACAGTCGAGGATCAGGTGTGTCCCAGCGGTGTTCACCGCCTCCTACAGCCGAGGATCAGGTTTGTCCCAGCGGTGTTCACCGCCGCCTACAGCCGAGGATGAGGTGTGTCCCAGCGGTGTTCACCGCCACCTACAGCCAAGGATAAGGTTGTCCAAGTGGTGTTCACCACCACCTACTGCCGAGGATAAGGTTGTCCAAGCAGTGTTCACCGCCGCCTACAGCCAAGATCAGGTGTGTCCCAGCGGTGTTCACCGCCGCCTACAGCCGAGAATCAGGTTTGTCCCAGTGGTGTTCACCGCCGCCTACAGCCGAGGATCAGGTTTGTCCCAGCGGTGTTTACCGCCGCCTACAGCTGAGGATCAGGTTTGTCCCAGCGGTGTTCACTGCCGCCTACAGCCTAGGATCAGGTGTGTCCCAGCAGTGTTCACCGCCTCCTACAGCCAGGAATCAGGTGTGTTCCAGCGGTGTTCACCGCAACCCGCGGCCGAGGATTAGGTTGTCCAAGCGCTGTTCACCGCCGCCTACAGCCAAGAGCAGGTGAGTCCCAGCGGTGTTCACCGCCGCCTACAGCCGGGAATCAGGTGTGTCCCAGCGGTGTTCACCACCACCTACAGCCGAGGATTAGGTTGTCCCAGCGGTGTTCACTGCCGCCTACAGCCGAGGATCAGGTGTGTCCCAGCGGTGTTCACCGCCGCCTACAGCCGAGGATCAGGTGTGTCCCAGCGGTGTTCACCGCCGCCTACAGCCGAGGATCAGGTTTGTCCCAGCGGTGTTTACCGTCTCCTACAGCCGAGGATCAGGTGTGTCCCAGCGGTGTTCACCGCCGCCTACAGCCGAGGATCAGGTTTGTCCCAGCGAAGTTCATCGCCGCCTACAGCCGGGGATCTGGTGTGTCCCAGCGGTGTTCACCGCCGCCTACAGCCGAGGATGAGGTTTGTCCCAGCGGTGTTCACCGCCACCTACAGCCAAGGATAAGGTTCTCCAAGTGGTGTTCACCGCCGCCTACAGCCGGGGATCAGGTGTGTCCCAGCGGTGTTCACTGCCACCTACAGCCGGGGATCAGGTGTGTCCCAGCGGTGTTCATCGCCGCCTACAGCCGAGGATCAGGTGTGTCCCAGCGGTGTTCACCGCCTCCTACAGCCGAGGTTTAGGTTTGTCCCAGCGGTGTTCACCACCGCCTACAGCCGAGGATGAGGTGTGTCCCAGCGGTGTTCACCGCCACCTAGAGCCAAGGATAAGGTTGTCCAAGCGGTGTTCACCGCCACCTACAGCCGAGGATAAGGTTGTCCAAGCAGTGTTCACCGCCGCCTACAGCCGAGGATTAGGTTGTCCGAGCATTGTTCACCGCCGCCTAAAGCTGAGGATCATGTGTGTTCAAACGGTGTTCACCGCCTCCTGTAGCCGAGGATCAGGTTTGTCCCAGCGGTGTTCACCGCCGCCTACAGCCGGTGATCAGGTGTGTCCCAGCTGTGTTCACCGCCGCCTACAGCCGAGGATCAGGTGTGTCCCAGCGGTGTTCACCGCCGCCTACAGCCGAGGATCAGGTGTGTCCCAGCGGTGTTCACCGCCGCCTACAGCCGAGGATCAGGTTTGTCCCAGCGGTGTTCACCGCCGCCTACAGCTAGGGATCAGGTGTGTCCCAGCGGTGTTCACCACCACCCGTGGCCGAGGATTAGCTTGTCCAAGTGGTGGTCACCGCCGCCTACAGCCGAGGATCAGGTGTGTCCCAGCGTTGTTCACCGCCTCCTACAGCCGAGGATCAGGTTTGTCACAGCGGTGTTCACCGCCGCCTACAGCCGGGGATCAGGTGTGTCCCAGCGGTGTTCACTGCCACCTATAGCCGGGGATCAGGTGTGTCCCGGCAGTGTTCACCGCCGCCTACAGCCGAGGATCTGGTTTGTCCCAGCAGTGTTCACCGCCACCCGCAGCCGAAGATTAGGTTGTCCAAGCGGTGTTCACCGCCGCCTACAGCCAAGATCAGGTGTGTCCCAGCGGTGTTCACCGCCGCCTACAGTCTAGAATCAGGTTTGTCCCAGTGGTGTTCACTGCCGCCTACGGCCGAGGATCAGGTTTGTCCCAACGGTGTTTACCGCCGCCTACAGCTGAGGATCAGGTTTGTCCTAGCGGTGTTCACTGCCGCCTACAGCCGAGGATCAGGTGTGTCCCAGCAGTGTTCACCGCTGCCTACAGCCAGGAATCAGGTGTGTCCCAGCGGTGTTCACCGCCACCCGCGGCCGAGGATTAGGTTGTCCAAGCGGTGTTCACCGCCGCCTACAGCCAAGATCAGGTGTGTCCCAGCGGTGTTCACCGCCGCCTACAGCCAAGATCAGGTGTGTCCCAGCGGTGTTCACCGCCGCCTACAGCCGAGGATCAGGTTTGTCTCAGTGGTGTTCACCGCCGCCTACAGCCGAGGATCAGGTGTGTCCCAGCGGTGTTTACTGCCGCCTACAGCCGAGGATCAGGTTTGTCCCAGCGGTGTTCACTGCCGCCTACAGCCGAGGATCAGGTGTGTCCCAGCAGTGTTCACCGCCGCCTACAGCCGGGGATCAGGTTGTCCAAGCGGTGTTCACCGCCGCCTACAGCCAAGATCAGGTGTGTCCCAGCGGTGTTCACCCCTGCCTACAGCCGAGATCAGGTGTGTCTCAGCGGTGTTCACCGCCGCCTACAGCCGAAGATCAGGTTTGTGCCAGCGGTGTTCACCGCCACCTACAGCCGAAGATCAGGTGTGTCCCAGCAGTGTTCACCGCCGCCTACAGCCGAGGATCAGGTTTGTCCCAGCGGTGTTTACCGCCGCCTACAGCTGAGGATCAGGTTTGTCCTAGCGGTGTTCACTGCCGCCTACTGCCGAGGATCAGGTTTGTCCCAGTGGTGTTCACTGCCGCCTACAGCCGATGATCAGGTTTGTCCCAGCGGTGTTCACTGCCGCCTACAGCCGAGGATCAGGTGTGTCCCAGCAGTGTTCACCGCCGCCTACAGCCGAAGATCAGGTGTGTCCCAGCAGTGTTCACCGCCGCCTACAGCCGAGGATCAGGTTTGTCTCAGAGGTGTTCACCGCCGCCTACAGCCGAGGATCAGGTGTATCCCAGCAGTGTTCACCGCCGCCTACAGCCGAGGATCAGGTGTGTTCCAGCGGTGTTCACCGCCTCCTATAGCCGAGGATCAGGTTTGTCTCAGCGGTGTTCACCGCCGCCTACAGCCGGGGATCAGGTGTGTCCCAGCGGTGTTCACTGCCGCCCGCGGCCGAAGATTACGTTGTCCCAGCGGTGTTCACTGTCGCCTACAGCCGGGGATCAGTTGTGTCCCAGCTGTGTTCACCGCCACCTACAGCCGGGGATCAGGTGTGTCCCAGCGGTGTTAACTGCCACCCGCGGCCGAGGATTAGGTTGTCCAAGCGGTGTTCACCGCGGCCTACAGCCAAGATCAGGTGTGTCCCAGCGGTGTTCACCGCCGCCTACAGCCGGGGATCAGGTGTGTCCCAGCGGTGTTCACTGCCACCCGCGGCCGAAGATTAGGTTGTCCCAGCGGTGTTCACCGTCGCCTACAGCCAAGGATCAGGTGTGTCCCAGCGGTGTTCACCGCCGCCTACAGCCGGGGATCAGGTGTGTCCCAGCGGTGTTCACTGCCACCCGCGGCCGAAGATTAGGTTGTCCCAGCGGTGTACACCGTCGCCTACAGCCGGGGATCAGGTGTGTCCCAGCTGTGTTCACCGCCGCCTACAGCCGGGGATCAGGTGTGTCCCAGCGGTGTTCACTGCCACCCGCGGCCGAGGATTAGGTTGTCCAAGCGGTGTTCACCGCCGCCAACAGCCAAGATCAGGTGTGTCCCAGCGGTGTTTACCGCCGCCTACAGCCGAGGATCAGGTTTGTCCCAGGGGTGTTCACCGCCAACTACAGCCAAGGATCAGGTGTGTCCCAGCAGTGTTCACCGCTGCCTGCAGCCGAGGATCAGGTTTGTCTCAGAGGTGTACACCGCCGCCTACAGCCGAGGATCAGGTTTGTCCCAGCGGTGTTCACCACCACCCGCGGCCGAGGATTAGCTTGTCCAAGTGATGTTCACCGCCGCCTACAGCCGAGGATCAGGTGTGTCCCAGCGTTGTTCACCGCCTCCTACAGCCGAGGATCAGGTTTGTCACAGCGGTGTTCACCGCCGCCTACAGCCGGGGATCAGGTGTGTCCCAGCGGTGTTCACTGCCACCTATAGCCAGGGATCAGGTGTGTCCCAGCAGTGTTCACCGCCGCCTACAGCCGAGGATCTGGTTTGTCCCAGCAGTGTTCACCGCCACCCGCAGCCGAAGATTAGGTTGTCCAAGCGGTGTTCACCGCCGCCTACAGCCAAGATCAGGTGTGTCCCAGCGGTGTTCACCGCCGCCTACAGTCTAGAATCAGGTTTGTCCCAGTGGTGTTCACTGCCGCCTACGGCCGAGGATCAGGTTTGTCCCAGCGGTGTTTACCGCCACCTACAGCTGAGGATCAGGTTTGTCCTAGCGGTGTTCACTGCCGCCTACAGCCGAGGATCAGGTGTGTCCCAGCAGTGTTCACCGCCGCCTACAGCCAGGAATCAGGTGTGTCCCAGCGGTGTTCACCGCCGCCTACAGCCAAGATCAGGTGTGTCCCAGCGGTGTTTACCGCCGCCTACAGCCAAGGATCAGGTTTGTCCCAGGGGTGTTCACCGCCAACTACAGCCGAGGATCAGGTGTGTCCCAGCAGTGTTCACCGCCGCCTGCAGCCGAGGATCAGGTTTGTCTCAGTGGTGTTCACCGCTGCCTACAGCCGAGGATCAGGTTTGTCCCAGCGGTGTTTACCGCCGCCTACAGCCGAGGATCAGGTTTGTCCCAGCGGTGTTCACCGCCTCCTACAGCCGAGGATCAGGTTTGTCCCAGCGGTGTTCACTGCCGCCTACAGCCGAGGATCAGGTGTGTCCCAGCAGTGTTCACTGCCACCTACAGCCGGGGATCAGGTGTGTCCCAGCGGTGTTCACCGCCGCCTACAGCCAAGATCAGGTGTGTCCCAGCGGTGTTCACCGCCGCCTACTGCCGAGGATCAGGTTTGTCCCAGCGGTGTTCACCGCCACCTACAGCCAAGGATCAGGTGTGTCCCAGCAGTGTTCACCGCCGCCTACAGCCGAGGATCAGGTTTGTCTCAGCGGTGTTCACCGCCGCCTACAGCCGAGGATCAGGTTTGTCCCAGCGGTGTTTACCGCCGCCTACAGCCGAGGATCAGGTTTGTCCCAGTGGTGTTCAGCGCCGCCTACAGCCGAGGATCAGGTTTGTCCCAGGGGTGTTCACTGCCAACTACAGCCAAGGATCAGGTGTGTCCCAGCAGTGTTCACCGCCGCCTACAGCCGAGGATCAGGTTTGTCCCAGCGGTGTTTGCCGCCTACAGCTGAGGATCAGGTTTGTCCTAGCGGTGTTCACTGCCGCCTACAGCCGAGGATCAGGTCTGTCCCAGTAGTGTTCACCGCCGCCTACAGCCGGGGATCAGGTTTGTCCCAGCGGTGTTCACCGCCGCCTACAGCCGGGGATCAGGTGTGTCCCAGGGGTGTTCACCGCCACCTACAGCCGAGGATCAGGTTCGTCCCAGCGGTGTTCAACACCGCCTACAGCAAAGGATCAGGTGTGTCCCAGCAGTGTTCACCGCCGCCTACAGCCGAGGATTAGCTTGTCCAAGCGGTGTTCACCGCCGCCAACAGCCGAGGATCAGGTGTGTCCCAGCGGAGTTCACCGCCTCCTACAGCCGAGGATCAGGTTTGTCCCAGGAGTGTTCACCGCCGCCTACAGCCGAGGATCAGGTGTGTCCCAGCGGTGTTCACCGCCGCCTACAGCCGAGGATCAGGTGTGTCCCAGCGGTGTTCACCGTCGTCTACAGCCGAGGATCAGGTTTGTCCCAGCGGTGTTCACCGCCGCCTACAGCCGGAGATCAGGTGTGTCCCAGCGGTTTTCACTGCCACCCGCGGCCGAAGATTAGGTTGTCCCAGCGGTGTTCACCGCCGCCTACAGCCGGGGATCAGGTGTGTCCCAGCTGTGTTCACCGCCGCCTACAGCCGAGGATTAGGTTGTCCGAGCGGTGTTCACCGCCCCCTACAGCCGAGGATCAGGTGTGTCCCAGCGGTGTTCACCGCCGCCTACAGCCGGGGATTAGGTTTGTCCCAGCGGTGTTCACCGCCGCCTACAGCCGGGGATCAGGTGTGTCCCAGCGGTGTTCACCGCCGCCTACAGCCAAGGATCAGGTGTGTCCCAGCGGTGTTCACCGCCTCCTACAGCCAAGGATCAGGTGTGTCCCAGCGGTGTTCACCGCCGCCTACAGCCGGGGATCAGGTGTGTCCCAGCGGTGTTCACCACCACCCGCGGCCGAGGATTAGCTTGTCCAAGTGGTGTTCACCGCCGCCTACAGCCGAGGATCAGGTTTGTCCCAGCGGTGTTCACCGCCGCCTACAGCCTTGGGATCAGGTGTGTCCCAGCGGTGTTCACTGCCACCTATAGCCTGGGATCAGGTGTGTCCCAGGAGTGTTCACCGCCGCCTACAGCAGAGGATCTGGTTTGTCCCAGCAGTGTTCACCGCCGCCTACAGCCCGGGATCAGGTGTGTCCCAGCGGTGTTCACCGCCACCCGCGGCCGAAGATTAGGTTGTCCAAGCGGTGTTCACCACCGCCTACTGCCAAGATCAGGTGTGTCCCAGCGGTGTTCACCGCCGCCTACAGCCGAGAATCAGGTTTGTCCCAGTGGTGTTCACCGCCGCCTACAGCCGAGGATCAGGTTTGTCCCAGCGGTGTTTACCGCCGCCTACAGCTGAGGATCAGGTTTGTCCTAGCGTTGTTCACCGCCGCCTACAGCCGAGGATCAGGTGTGTCCCAGCGGTGTTCACCGCCGCCTACAGCCGGGGATCAGGTTTGTCCCAGCGGTGTTCACCGCCGCCTACAGCCGGGGATCAGGTGTGTCCCAGGGGTGTTCACCGCCGCCTACAGCCGAGGATCAGGTGTGTCCCAGCGGTGTTCACCGCCGCCTACAGCCGAGGATCAGGTTTGTCCCAGCGGTGTTCACTGCCGCCTACAGCCTAGGATCAGGTGTGTCCCAGCAGTGTTCACCGCCGCCTACAGCCAGGAATCAGGTGTGTTCCAGCGGTGTTCACCGCAACCCGCGGCCGAGGATTAGGTTGTCCAAGCGGTGTTCACCGCCGCCTACAGCCAAGAGCAGGTGAGTCCCAGCGGTGTTCACCGCCGCCTACAGCCGGGAATCAGGTGTGTCCCAGCGGTGTTCACCACCACCTACAGCCGAGGATTAGGTTGTCCCAGCGGTGTTCACTGCCGCCTACAGCCGAGGATCAGGTGTGTCCCAGCGGTGTTCACCGCCGCCTACAGCCGAGGATCAGGTGTGTCCCAGCGGTGTTCACCGCCGCCTACAGCCGAGGATCAGGTTTGTCCCAGCGGTGTTTACCGTCTCCTACAGCCGAGGATCAGGTGTGTCCCAGCGGTGTTCACCGCCGCCTACAGCCGAGGATCAGGTTTGTCCCAGCGAAGTTCATCGCCGCCTACAGCCGGGGATCTGGTGTGTCCCAGCGGTGTTCACCGCCGCCTACAGCCGAGGATGAGGTTTGTCCCAGCGGTGTTCACCGCCACCTACAGCCAAGGATAAGGTTCTCCAAGTGGTGTTCTCCGCCGCCTACAGCCGGGGATCAGGTGTGTCCCAGCGGTGTTCACTGCCACCTACAGCCGGGGATCAGGTGTGTCCCAGCGGTGTTCATCGCCGCCTACAGCCGAGGATCAGGTGTGTCCCAGCGGTGTTCACCGCCTCCTACAGCCGAGGTTTAGGTTTGTCCCAGCGGTGTTCACCACCGCCTACAGCCGAGGATGAGGTGTGTCCCAGCGGTGTTCACCGCCACCTAGAGCCAAGGATAAGGTTGTCCAAGCGGTGTTCACCGCCACCTACAGCCGAGGATAAGGTTGTCCAAGCAGTGTTCACCGCCGCCTACAGCCGAGGATTAGGTTGTCCGAGCATTGTTCACCGCCGCCTAAAGCTGAGGATCATGTGTGTTCAAACGGTGTTCACCGCCTCCTGTAGCCGAGGATCAGGTTTGTCCCAGCGGTGTTCACCGCCGCCTACAGCCGGTGATCAGGTGTGTCCCAGCTGTGTTCACCGCCGCCTACAGCCGAGGATCAGGTGTGTCCCAGCGGTGTTCACCGCCGCCTACAGCCGAGGATCAGGTGTGTCCCAGCGGTGTTCACCGCCGCCTACAGCCGAGGATCAGGTGTGTCCCAGCGGTGTTCAATGCCTCCTACAGCCAAGGATCAGGTTTGTCCCAGCGGTGTTCACCGCCGCCTACAGCTAGGGATCAGGTGTGTCCCAGCGGTGTTCACCACCACCCGCGGCCGAGGATTAGCTTGTCCAAGTGGTGTTCACCGCCGCCTACAGCCGAGGATCAGGTGTGTCCCAGCGTTGTTCACCGCCTCCTACAGCCGAGGATCAGGTTTGTCACAGCGGTGTTCACCGCCGCCTACAGCCGGGGATCAGGTGTGTCCCAGCGGTGTTCACTGCCACCTATAGCCGGGGATCAGGTGTGTCCCAGCAGTGTTCACCGCCGCCTACAGCCGAGGATCTGGTTTGTCCCAGCAGTGTTCACCGCCACCCGCAGCCGAAGATTAGGTTGTCCAAGCGGTGTTCACCGCCGCCTACAGCCAAGATCAGGTGTGTCCCAGCGGTGTTCACCGCCGCCTACAGTCTAGAATCAGGTTTGTCCCAGTGGTGTTCACTGCCGCCTACGGCCAAGGATCAGGTTTGTCCCAGCGGTGTTTACCGCCGCCTACAGCTGAGGATCAGGTTTGTCCTAGCGGTGTTCACTGCCGCCTACAGCCGAGGATCAGGTGTGTCCCAGCAGTGTTCACCGCCGCCTACAGCCAGGAATCAGGTGTGTCCCAGCGGTGTTCACCGCCACCCGCGGCCGAGGATTAGGTTGTCCAAGCGGTGTTCACCGCCGCCTACAGCCAAGATCAGGTGTGTCCCAGCGGTGTTTACCGCCGCCTACAGCCGAGGATCAGGTTTGTCCCAGGGGTGTTCACCGCCAACTACAGCCAAGGATCAGGTGTGTCCCAGCAGTGTTCACCGCTGCCTGCAGCCGAGGATCAGGTTTGTCTCAGAGGTGTACACCGCCGCCTACAGCCGAGGATCAGGTTTGTCCCAGCGGTGTTCACCACCACCCGCGGCCGAGGATTAGCTTGTCCAAGTGATGTTCACCGCCGCCTACAGCCGAGGATCAGGTGTGTCCCAGCGTTGTTCACCGCCTCCTACAGCCGAGGATCAGGTTTGTCACAGCGGTGTTCACCGCCGCCTACAGCCGGGGATCAGGTGTGTCCCAGCGGTGTTCACTGCCACCTATAGCCAGGGATCAGGTGTGTCCCAGCAGTGTTCACCGCCGCCTACAGCCGAGGATCTGGTTTGTCCCAGCAGTGTTCACCGCCACCCGCAGCCGAAGATTAGGTTGTCCAAGCGGTGTTCACCGCCGCCTACAGCCAAGATCAGGTGTGTCCCAGCGGTGTTCACCGCCGCCTACAGTCTAGAATCAGGTTTGTCCCAGTGGTGTTCACTGCCGCCTACGGCCGAGGATCAGGTTTGTCCCAGCGGTGTTTACCGCCGCCTACAGCTGAGGATCAGGTTTGTCCTAGCGGTGTTCACTGCCGCCTACAGCCGAGGATCAGGTGTGTCCCAGCAGTGTTCACCGCCGCCTACAGCCAGGAATCAGGTGTGTCCCAGCGGTGTTCACCGCCGCCTACAGCCAAGATCAGGTGTGTCCCAGCGGTGTTTACCGCCGCCTACAGCCGAGGATCAGGTTTGTCCCAGGGGTGTTCACCGCCAACTACAGCCGAGGATCAGGTGTGTCCCAGCAGTGTTCACCGCCGCCTGCAGCCGAGGATCAGGTTTGTCTCAGTGGTGTTCACCACTGCCTACAGCCGAGGATCAGGTTTGTCCCAGCGGTGTTTACCGCCGCCTACAGCCGAGGATCAGGTTTGTCCCAGCGGTGTTCACCGCCTCCTACAGCCGAGGATCAGGTTTGTCCCAGCGGTGTTCACTGCCGCCTACAGCCGAGGATCAGGTGTGTCCCAGCAGTGTTCACTGCCACCTACAGCCGGGGATCAGGTGTGTCCCAGCGGTGTTCACCGCCGCCTACAGCCAAGATCAGGTGTGTCCCAGCAGTGTTCACCGCCGCCTACAGCCGAGGATCAGGTTTGTCTCAGCGGTGTTCACCGCCGCCTACAGCCGAGGATCAGGTTTGTCCCAGCGGTGTTTACCGCCGCCTACAGCCGAGGATCAGGTTTGTCCCAGTGGTGTTCAGCGCCGCCTACAGCCGAGGATCAGGTTTGTCCCAGGGGTGTTCACTGCCAACTACAGCCAAGGATCAGGTGTGTCCCAGCAGTGTTCACCGCCGCCTACAGCCGAGGATCAGGTTTGTCCCAGCGGTGTTTGCCGCCTACAGCTGAGGATCAGGTTTGTCCTAGCGGTGTTCACTGCCGCCTACAGCCGAGGATCAGGTCTGTCCCAGTAGTGTTCACCGCCGCCTACAGCCGGGGATCAGGTTTGTCCCAGCGGTGTTCACCGCCGCCTACAGCCGGGGATCAGGTGTGTCCCAGGGGTGTTCACCGCCACCTACAGCCGAGGATCAGGTTTGTCCCAGCGGTGTTCAACACCGCCTACAGCAAAGGATCAGGTGTGTCCCAGCAGTGTTCACCGCCGCCTACAGCCGAGGATTAGCTTGTCCAAGCGGTGTTCACCGCCGCCAACAGCCGAGGATCAGGTGTGTCCCAGCGGAGTTCACCGCCTCCTACAGCCGAGGATCAGGTTTGTCCCAGCAGTGTTCACCGCCGCCTACAGCCGAGGATCAGGTGTGTCCCAGCGGTGTTCACCGCCGCCTACAGCCGAGGATCAGGTGTGTCCCAGCGGTGTTCACCGCCGCCTACAGCCGAGAATCAGGTTTGTCCCAGCGGTGTTCACCGCCGCCTACAGCCGGAGATCAGGTGTGTCCCAGCGATTTTCACTGCCACCCGCGGCCGAAGATTAGGTTGTCCCAGCGGTGTTCACCGCCGCCTACAGCCGGGGATCAGGTGTGTCCCAGCTGTGTTCACCGCCGCCTACAGCCGAGGATTAGGTTGTCCGAGCGGTGTTCACCGCCCCCTACAGCCGAGGATCAGGTGTGTCCCAGCGGTGTTCACCGCCGCCTACAGCCGGGGATTAGGTTTGTCCCAGCGGTGTTCACCGCCGCCTACAGCCGGGGATCAGGTGTGTCCCAGCGGTGTTCACCGCCGCCTACAGCCAAGGATCAGGTGTGTCCCAGCGGTGTTCACCGCCTCCTACAGCCAAGGATCAGGTTTGTCCCAGCGGTGTTCACCGCCGCCTACAGCCGGGGATCAGGTGTGTCCCAGCGGTGTTCACCACCACCCGCGGCCGAGGATTAGCTTGTCCAAGTGGTGTTCACCGCCGCCTACAGCCGAGGATCAGGTTTGTCCCAGCGGTGTTCACCGCCGCCTACAGCCTTGGGATCAGGTGTGTCCCAGCGGTGTTCACTGCCACCTATAGCCTGGGATCAGGTGTGTCCCAGCAGTGTTCACCGCCGCCTACAGCAGAGGATCTGGTTTGTCCCAGCAGTGTTCACCGCCGCCTACAGCCCGGGATCAGGTGTGTCCCAGCGGTGTTCACCGCCACCCGCGGCCGAAGATTAGGTTGTCCAAGCGGTGTTCACCACCGCCTACTGCCAAGATCAGGTGTGTCCCAGCGGTGTTCACCGCCGCCTACAGCCGAGAATCAGGTTTGTCCCAGTGGTGTTCACCGCCGCCTACAGCCGAGGATCAGGTTTGTCCCAGCGGTGTTTACCGCCGCCTACAGCTGAGGATCAGGTTTGTCCTAGCGGTGTTCACCGCCGCCTACAGCCGAGGATCAGGTGTGTCCCAGCAGTGTTCACCGCCGCCTACAGCCGGGGATCAGGTTTGTCCCAGCGGTGTTCACCAGCGCCTACAGCCGGGGATCAGGTGTGTCCCAGGGGTGTTCACCGCCGCCTACAGCCGAGGATCAGGTGTGTCCCAGCGGTGTTCACCGCCGCCTACAGCCGAGGATCAGGTTTGTCCCAGCGGTGTTCACCGCCGCCTACAGCCGGGGATCAGGTGTGTCCCGGCGGTGTTCACTGCCACCTGCGGCCGAAGATTAGGTTGTCCCAGCGGTGTTCACCGCCGCCTACAGCCGGGGATCAGGTGTGTCCCAGCGGTGTTCACCGCCGCCTACTGTCGGGGATTAGGTTTGTCCCAGCGGTGTTCACCGCCGCCTACAGCCGGGATCAGGTGTGTCCCAGTGGTGTTCACTGCCTCCTACAGCCGAGGATCAGGTTTGTCCCAGCGGTGTTCACCGCCGCCTACAGCCGGGGATCAGGTGTGTCCCAGCGGTGTTCACTGCCACCTATAGCCGGGGATCAGGTGTGTTCCAGCAGTGTTCACCGCCACCTACAGCCAAGGATAAGGTTGTCCAAGCGGTGTTCACCGCCACCTACAGCCGAGGATAAGGTTGTCCAAGCAGTGTTCACCGCCGCCTACAGCCGAGGATTAGGTTGTCCGAGCGGTGTTCACCGCCCCCTACAGCCGAGGATCAGGTGTGTCCCAGCGGTGTTCACCGCCGCCTACAGCCGGGGATTAGGTTTGTCCCAGCGGTGTTCACCGCCGCCTACAGCCGGGGATCAGGTGTGTCCCAGCGGTGTTCACCGCCGCCTACAGCCAAGGATCAGGTGTGTCCCAGCGGTGTTCACCGCCACCCGCGGTCAAGGTTTAGGTTGTCCCAGCGGTGTTAGTTCTTCCTTTTTTAGATTAGTTTTAAATGGCTCGAGTTTGTTAAGAAATGCAAATGGTGACTGCAGTAGAGGTTCTATGCCAAGTAGCACCTTTCATTTCCCCTGGATATCAAAGTTTAGTCTGGTCAAGTATTGCAGCATGTCTTCCTGAAAAGCCAGACCTTAAATTGTCTGGGAATCCAAATGCTCAGGATAAACTTTGTGCTTTTCTTTCAGGAACAACTTGACTTAATTAAAAAGTGGCAAATCTCTGGGAACGTTTTCATCAAGGTCTGCAATGAGATTTTTGAACTGTTTGTGATTAGGGCATGAGTACAGATAAAATTGAAAATTTCCTATATAGGTTTTATGCCGTAGTCCAAGTTTAGCTTTTTAGACACCAGCTGCTCTTGGTGGATGATGCAGTAAAATGTCCAAAAATCTAGAAAGCGTTTATCAGACTTGCACAGCTCAACAAGAGCATTCAGAGATCCCATCATAGATGGTTCTCCATCTGGGTCTATGGCTTTGAGTTTTAATAATAGCAAATTTGCCTTTTAACAATAGTCATCAAGGTCTCTTTTAAGTCTAGTCTTTTTTTTCTAGTCTTAATTCCACTCACAACTTTACTGTACACAACACAAGCCTTACGCTCACAATGTCCCTTTTCACCAGCAAGCTCTACATTACAGTTACTATGTTCACTAATACCACTTACAACTTTACTGTACACAACACAAGCCTTATGTTCACAATGACCTTTATCACCAACAAGCTCTACCATACAGAGTTACTATATTCACTAATACCACTTACAACTTTACTATACACAACACAAGCCTTATGTTCACCATGTCCTTTATCACCAACAAGCTCTACAGTACAGAGTTACTATATTCATAAATCCCACTTACAACTTTAATGTACACTGGACAAAGTTATTGTAGTCACTTTTACCACATACAACTTTACTGTGCAGAACACAAGCCTTATGTTCACTAAGTCCTTTATCACAGACAAACTCTACAACACAGTTACTATATTCACTAATACCACCTACAACTTTACACATCACAAGCCGTATGTTCGCCATGTCTTTTATCACCAACAAGCTCCACAATACAGAGTTACTATATTCACTAATACCACTTACAACTTTACTGTAAAGAACACACACCTTTGTTAATTTCATAGGTGTCTCTTGTGTGTGCCTGTGTATAAATACCCCATGTACTCTGTTGTAGTCATTTGTTTTATAGTCTTTGTTGTTTAAGTCTCGGTGATTATTTCTGACCCAGTACCTGTGGCTCCGGCCGTCTCTGACCCTGTGCCCTCGGCTCTAGCCGCCTCTGACCCAGTTCCTGCGGCTCCTGCTGCCTCCGACCCTATGTCCGCGGCACCAGCTACCCCTGACCCTGTGCCCATGGCTCCGGCCATCCTTGACTCTGTGCCCCCTGCCACCCCAGTTCATGTGGCTGCGGCACCCACCTCAGCTCCTGTGCCTACTCCCAGCTCACAAGCTCCTAGACCCACCCCATGGTCTCCTGCACCTGCCCCGAAAACTGTGCCCAATCTGGCCCATCAGACTTTTGCCAGTCCTGCACCTTTTTTGTTTTTACATGTCCCTGTATCCCTCCCAGTTGTGGTTCCTGTGTCCGTCTGTGTCCCTGTACCCTTGTCTAGTTGTGTTTCTGTTCTAGTCCCAGTCACTGTATTTGTTTCAGTCCCTATCACTTTTATGGTCCCTGTTCCTTTGTCTAGTTTTACCCCTTCTTCTGCCTAGTCCCCTTTTCTATCATCTGCCCAGTCTTTTGTCCGGTCCCCTGTTCAGTCCCCGTATGTATCCCTTGTCCAGTCTGTTTCAACCCCTAGTTCTCTGGTCAGCCTTGTTCCATCTGTGTTTTAGCCCCCTTTCCAGTCTTCGTCTCTGTCTAGTGTCCAGTCCTTGTCCCCTGTCCAGTCTAAGCCCCTTGTCCAGTCTCAGCTCCCTGTACAGTCTTTCGTCCAGTCCTTGTCCCCTGTACAGTCTATGTTCCCATCCACAGTCCAGTCTCTGTCCCAGTCTAGCATCCGGCCCCCTGTCCAGTATTTTGTCCAGTCTGCGTCCCCTGTTCAGTTTAAGTCCCTTGTCAAGTCTCTTTCTACTTTCACTGTCCAGTCTTCCCTCATGTTCCATGTCTATGTGACACTGGTGAGCCACAAAATGACACTCCGACTACGCCAGCTACGAGTCCCAGGAACTCTTAGTGCTTTTAACCCAACTTAAACACCAGCTTTTTGTACCAGGTTCTTTGTAATCTGGGGGTGAACAACACAGAGTGACCAAAACACTTTCACAATCAACACAATTTATTAGGATTTCACAGGGGAATAACAATCTTAAAACTACCACTTCCAAATGGAAGTACAAGGACAACGGAGAGGAGAAAAAGAAAAGAACAAGCTAAACACTTTATTCCTAAACAATGTAGCTAAAAATATGCTGCAGCTTAACTCTAAAATATCTCCCCAACAAAATAGCAACACAACCCCACTTAACTAAAAAAAATATCAAAAATAGAAAAAAAGAGGAAAAGGAACTAAACTAAAGAAAGAAAACAAAACTACAATAATAAGCCCAGTTTACGTACATCCCAATATTGAGCTTATCGACCCACAAAACGTTCTCCACAAGGCCAGGAGATATAATAATACTTGTAGACCACAAAAATAGGTTAAAGAACCTCCAAAAATAAAGAGAACAAAGAGGAAATAACAGAAAAGCTCAACAAATACCAGTATGTAAAAAGAACAAAAAAAAAGAACTTAATTAACTAAATTCAGTCCCAAACCTCACATTTAACCCCCCATCATTCTTTCAATAAAACCTCAGTCCTTATTCACTGGTGCAAAAAAATTAAAAAAACGCACCGTCTAGACAAGCGGCAGCCCAACGCAGCGGCAATGGCGGATGGAACACGACTCCCACATGTGTCTCAGATGCTGAGATTCCTCCTCACCCACGCTGACTGCACGTAACACCCAATCACGAAGCAGCTACGGCAAAAGAAATGAAAGCAGTATTCTGGCCACACAGCAAGCAGTAATTTCGACTCAATTTACTCTGGGTTGCTTTCACAACTTTAACACTCCACATAAACACTTTTCCACCCACAAAGGAGATATACTCACGACTTGCCTGGGAGTCAGGGAAAACCCAAACCCCCAGTGCAAGCACTCCAAGTCTGGGTGGAAAATCCAAAGACGGCAGCCTCACTCTCGCTTTAGCACAGGCTCCGCTCAGCAACTTCTCCCGGTAACCGCTTGTCAGCCCCAGCGTGCCGAACACTCTCATCGCTGTCCTTGCCGCCGCCAGATCCAACAGCGCAAAGGGTGTGTTTTAATTCCCTTAATTATTCATGGGTGTGTTTTGGGCATAACATGAAATAAGCCAATCAGTGTGTCTGTATCCATCCCCTTTAAGAGGCAGCTGCGCTCTGACTTCTGTTCATTCCTATTTTAAGAGTGCATAGGAAACTGACTGTACGTCACGCTGTGAAGATAAACCAGCAGCTCAGGGAAGAGTAAAGTTATTTAATTCTTTATTCTGTTTATTGTTTATATAAAAACTGAAACACTGAATATTAATCAAGCAATCGATTATTTACACTGGATAGGGACCCCAATTTACAGTTTAAAAGGGATTAAAAATATAAAAAAAGAAATAAAAACTGACATTTACTATAGACGAAAAAAATATATACATAAAAAAGGAAAAATAGGACATTTTAAAAAGATCATAAAAATTGACATGAAAAAGTAAAGAATTTATATAGTATGATTAAAATAATAATAGCAGTGAAATTAAAGTAAAATGTTAAAAGTGATCAGAGATTATCAATATATATACATATATAAATATATGTATATATATGTAATAATTCGGTTAATAAAAAAAAAACGAATTTAAAACAATCACAGGCTTTCTGATAGTGTGCAGAATAATACAATTTTCAGTTTCAGTTAGAGAGAGTGTGTCGCGGCGCATTCTGCCTGATTTTCTGTTAATTAGTTATCAGTAAATATGTGGCTTTAATAGTGAGTTTATAACATGCATTTTCCTTATTTATTACAACGTTTTCTTTAGAAGACAGAGGTTATTCTGCACGCAATGCCGCATGTGCTGCAAGCTTTGCTTTGCGTGCCTGAAATTTTAGAGCGCTGAATGAGATTTTAACTAGCTAAATTAATATATTTATTAATACATTTGCCCTGGTGATAAGAAACGAATGCTAACATATAGCTTTATATTTCTGTGTATTTCAAATGTTTTAGGTTTTATAGAATTGACGGGCAGCATCAGACGCCAGGATGACAATGCGCTTTATTTTTTCAGATAAAAGTGAATTTCAGTTAAATAATAGCAAAGTTAAATGAAATACATTTATGTTTAGTCAAAGTGCTTTTCTATTTTAATTTTCCATTTTAAAAACTCTAGCATTTGAGTGAGAATAAGTATCTGTTGAAATTCTTAAACAGCAGAATGCCTGTCTGCTTTATTTTAAGTTACAGTTATTTAGTCTGTGTACTAAACATAAATATAAATCATTTTAACTGACAGAAATAAATATAACTAATAATAATTTATAGTTACTGTGCAGATTTGTAAGTATATTTTATTTTTATAGTTGATTGCTGAAGGCTGTGGGTGCGGTTTATTTTTCTGAGCTAAGGAAGTGATGGTATGGGGTATTTTGGATGTGCTCCTTTGTTCTCTGTCATGCTTTTTGTTTGACGCTGTCATGTTCAACCCTGTCTAGATGTTTATTTGTGTTTTTTTCTGCAGAGTTCTGGTTTGTTTTCTTTATACTGTTTGATTCTTTGTTTGTTAATTTCACTTCTTTGTCTGTTAAGACCTGTGTCATGGTCAGAACAGAATAGCAGACAAGCGCAGATACTGATAAAAACAAAGTATGTTTATTATAATAATAAACAGATGTAATCAGGGTCGATACAGAAATAAGGTTGATCACCAGTAGACAGAGCAATGAAGACAAAACCATACCATAAACGAGAGACAGTCCAGAGTTCATACACAAGCAATCCAGTATCAGAGATAATCCAAGAGGTGGTGGTGAAAGTACAGTCCAGGTCATACACAAACAATCCAATATCAAAGACAGAGGCAAAAATCGGCGTCGAGAAACAAAAAGCAAGGTCATACACAAAGTAAACTGAGACAAGAGATAAGTAACGCTTTGTATGAGGATAACCTACAATACGCGGCGATGAAGTCTGTTTGGCTTGCACCTTTATAGTGCCAGTAATTAGTATTCGGGGCTTCCTGGTGGAAGCAGGTGAGGTGTCACGTGATCAGGTGAGTGCGTGATGTCAGCGGGTGGTGCATTCTGGGTAGTGTAGTTGTTAACCTGAGAACCTCCGTTAGAGCTGGGTGTGGAAGGGACAGAGGAGCTAACAGCACCAGACGTGACAGTACCTCCCCCCAAGGGAGTCGGAACGGAGCCGGAACGGGGACGACCACGACGACGTCCACCCGACGGGCAGGGAGTACCGGCGGGAGGACCAGGCGTAGCCTCAGAGGTGACGGGCAGGCGGGGGTTGCGAGACTGGGAACCCCTACGCACCGGAGCCGAAGAAGAGAGTGAGCGCTTGGGACGCCCACGGGGTCTAGGAGCAGGCTTACTAGGGTGACGGGCATGAAATTCGGCCAGTAGAGCAGGATCCAGCACGTCACCGGCGGCAACCCAGCAACGCTCCTCAGGGCCGTAACCCTCCCAGTCTATGAGGTACTGGAGCACACCGCCACGCCTGCGTGAATCCAACACCTCTCGTACCGCATAGGTAGATGAATCCTCCCCCTCCACTGCCGCGGGCGGCACGTCATCTGGAACACCCTCAGCAAGCGGACCTGGGACAAGAGGCTTGAGCAGAGAAACATGGAACGAGTTATGCACCCTGTACTGAGCAGGCAACTCAATCTTATAAGTCACCTCGTTAACCTGAGACAACACCTTAAATGGGCCAATATACTTAGGCAGCAGTTTCCTACAGGCCCCTTCAAACCTCAAGTCCCGGGTCGACAACCACACCCTGTCTCCGGGTTGGTATTGGGGGGTGGTACCACGGTGTCTGTCGGACTGCTCCTTATATTTCCGTAAAACCTCAGAGATTTGCTGATGCGTCTCCTCCCACACCTGCTCACTCCGCTTCATCCAGTCGTCGACAGCGGGGATCTCAGTGGACGACGCTGTCCACGGAGCCAACGGAGGCTGGTAACCCAGAATGCACTGGAATGGAGTGAGACCAGACGTGGAGTTAATCAGAGAATTCTGAGCTATTTCAGCCCAAATTAAATATTGAGACCATTCAGACGCATGCTTAAAACAGTATAATCTTAAAAACTTTCCCAACTCTTGGTTAACCCTCTCACATTGACCATTACTAGTGGGATGAAACCCAGAAGTGAGACTCACGTGTACACCCAAATGTTCAAAAAATGATTTCCATACCCGAGAAGTAAATTGAGGACCTCTATCTGACAAAATGTCCTCCGGGACCCCATAATGTCTGAAAATGTGTGTGTATATAGCTTGGGCGGTCTGAAGAGCAGTAGGAGGAGCAGGAAAAGGGATAAACTTAACTCCCCTAGAAAATCTGTCTACTACAGTAAGGACAGTAGTGTAACCGTCAGATTCAGGTAAATCGGTAACAAAATCTACTGCAATATGTGACCATGGTCGTTCTGGAACAGGTAGAGGACATAGCTTACCGGCTGGAAGGGTTTTGGGTGTTTTGCATTGTGCGCAGATAGAACATGAAACCACGAAAGTTTGGACGTCAGCTCGCATGGTTTCCCACCAGTACCGAGCTGAGATTAGTTGTAGCGTGCGTGTAACGCCTGGATGACCGGACGTAAGGGCAGCATGTGCCCAGCCAATGAGCTGATCGCGAAACTGCTCAGGTACGTAAATCTTGTGAGGAGGGCAACCCTCCGGAGGTTGTGTGTTAGCTTGACTCTGCTGAATAAGGTCATCAAGTTCCCATCTAATAGCTGCCACTCTAACAGTGGGTGGCAGAATGTGTTCGGGTTCGGAAGCGTGGCATGTGTCGTCTGGGGAACTAAAAACACGGGATAAGGCATCAGCTTTAGTATTACGGTTACCTGGACGAAACGAGATCGAAAAATTGAAACGGGAGAAAAACAATGACCAACGAGCTTGACGGGGGTTAAGACGTTTAGCAGTACGGAGATACTCTAGGTTCTTGTGATCAGTAAGAACGGTGAATGGATGTGCAGCACCCTCCAGCCAGTGACGCCACTCCTCTAGAGCTAGTTTAACAGCCAGCAGCTCCCTATCCCCTATCCCATAATTACGCTCCGCTGGTGACATTTTCTTTGAGAAAAAGGCTACGGGATGTAGTTTAGGCGGTGAACCACTGCGTTGGGAGAGAACTGCTCCGATACCAGTATTAGAAGCATCAACTTCAACTACAAAGGGCAGATCAGGATTAGGATGTGTGAGAATGGGGGCAGAGACAAAGGCGGCTTTTAATGCTTGGAAAGCTTGGTCAGCTTCAGGGGACCACTTAAGAATTTTGGTAGCATTCTTAGTTAACGCGGTAAGGGGGGCAGCTATGGTACTGAAGTTGCGTATGAAACGCCTGTAGAAATTGGCGAATCCTAAGAAACGTTGGAGATCTTTGATAGATTGGGGAACAGGCCAGCTAGTAACGGCATCTACCTTCGAGTCATCCATAAGGACTCCCTGGGAGTTGATAACATAGCCGAGAAATGCGACTCTCTGAAGGTGGAACTCGCATTTCTCGGCTTTAGCATAAAGATTATTTTCCAACAACCTCTGAAGAACTAGACGAACGTGCTTAACATGTGATTCGAGATCGGGGGAATAGATCAAAATGTCGTCAATAAAAAGGGTTACGTATTTCCCAATCATATCCCTAAATACGTCATTCATAAATGACTGAAATACTGCGGGGGCGTTAGCGAGACCATAGCTCATAACAAGGTATTCGTAGTGGCCATTGGTGGTGGTAAACGCGGTTTTCCACTCGTCCCCCTCCCTAATGCGGATCAAATTGTACGCACTACGCAGATCGAGCTTGGTAAAGTAAGAAGCTTTACGTAACTGTTCGAGAGCACAAGGAATGAGGGGCAACGGGTAAGCGAACTTTTTAGTTATGGCGTTCAAGCCTCTATAATCAATGCAGGGTCTCAGTCCCCCGTCTTTTTTCTTAACAAAGAAGAACCCTGAACCGACGGGGGACTTTGACGGCCGAATGAAACCTTGAGCCAATGCTTCGGTAACGTAATCATTCATAGCCTTTTCCTCATCTAACGTAAGAGGATAGACTCTAGCTTTGGGTAGGGTGGCACCCTCCACTAGGTCGATGGCACAATCATAAGAGCGATGCGGAGGTAATTTAGTGGCGTTTTCCTTGCTAAACACTTCTAAAAACTCTGAATATTCAGGGGGTACAACAATGGGATCAGAAACTTCAGGACTCTCTACAGAAGTAGACTGAATAACTAAACTATCCAGAGCTAAACAATGTTCATGACAGTGAGCAGACCAAACCGTGATATCCCCATCGCGCCAGGAGACAGTGGGATCGTGAGTCTTCAGCCATGGCATGCCCAGGATAACTGGATGCTCGGTGCAGGGAAGCACGAAAAGTGGTAGTTCCTCAAAATGAAGAGCGCTGGCTTGTAGAGTGATGGGCAGAGTCTGCAGGGTAACCGGCTTGGAGCGGACAGTCTTTCCATCAACAGCATGGATGGCTAATGGACGTAGAAGTTCTCTGGTGGGCACTCCATGCTCCTTAACTAGGTCCTGGCTGATGAAGTTCCCCTCCGACCCGGAATCTACAAGCGCTGGGACAGAGAGCATACCAGTAGGTAACATAATATTTACAGGCAAAGAAAAACATTTAGAGCGAAGGATTGTGTTGTGCTTACGTACCACGTTAGCTGTCCCAGGGCTGGAGCTTTCACAGGTCGGGTCAGGAGACCACACTCAGCCTTGAAATGCCCGGCCTCTCCACAATAAAGGCATAGGCGAAGCCGGATTCGACGCTGCCGCTCCTCTGGAGTTAGCCGGGTTTTCTGGATATCCATGGGCTCTGGGGCAGGCAGCGCAGCTTTCTCTGGAGTGGGAGCGCGGGGCAGAGACACAGGAGTGTGTTGAGTGCGAGGACTGGTCTTGGGTCGGCGCGAGAGAAGTTGATCCAACCGGATCGACAGTGAGATGAGCTGATCCAGGGTCAGTGAATCATCTCTGCAGGCTAATTCCCTCTGTACATCTGGGTTCAGTCCGCATCTAAACACGTTGATTAAAGCAGCGTTATTCCACCCACTACCAGCTGCGAGAGTGCGAAACTCCAAAGCGTAGGAAGCCACCGGCTTCTGACCTTGCTTGAGAGCCAGCAAAAGTTCTCCATTAGACTGTCCATAACGCGAATGATCAAAAACTGAGCGGAAAGTAGCCAAAAAGTCAGTGTAACTAGCCCCAGAAAGGTCTTCCCAAATAGCTGTAGCCCACTCGAGTGCCTTACCAGAAAGCCGTGAGATAATAAAACCGATCTTAGGTTGTAGGCGGTGAATTACTGAAAAACACGGAGCATTGTAAAAGAAAACCGCTGCATTTTTCCGGATCCCCATCAAACAACTCCGGTTTAGAGACAGAAAATCCAGGCACAGAAGAGTTAGCGTTAGGCATACTGGGGGCAGCTAACGGGCTAGGGCTAGGCTCAGTTACGCCTCTGAGGTGAGCTAGCAGCTCAGCTAGTTGTTGCTGCTGCGTGGTTTGCTGGCGGGCTAGCTCAGAAACAGCTTGGGTCACACCAGCGAGCGTTTGCTGGTGCTGACCGAGTAGCCTCCCCTGGTTGGCTAAACCAGATCTAATAGCCTCAGTATCTGCTATCTGATTTAGTTCGGCCGCGTATTCTGTCATGGTCAGAACAGAATAGCAGACAAGCGCAGATACTGATAAAAACAAAGTATGTTTATTATAATAATAAACAGATGTAATCAGGGTCGATACAGAAATAAGGTTGATCACCAGTAGACAGAGCAATGAAGACAAAACCATACCATAAACGAGAGACAGTCCAGAGTTCATACACAAGCAATCCAGTATCAGAGATAATCCAAGAGGCGGTGGTGAAAGTACAGTCCAGGTCATACACAAACAATCCAATATCAAAGACAGAGGCAAAAATCGGCGTCGAGAAACAAAAAGCAAGGTCATACACAAAGTAAACTGAGACAAGAGATAAGTAACGCTTTGTATGAGGATAACCTACAATACGCGGCGATGAAGTCTGTTTGGCTTGCACCTTTATAGTGCCAGTAATTAGTATTCGGGGCTTCCTGGTGGAAGCAGGTGAGGTGTCACGTGATCAGGTGAGTGCGTGATGTCAGCGGGTGGTGCATTCTGGGTAGTGTAGTTGTTAACCTGAGAACCTCCGTTAGAGCTGGGTGTGGAAGGGACAGAGGAGCTAACAGCACCAGACGTGACAACCTGATTTAGTCATTTGTTTTATAGTCTTTGTTTTTTAAGTCTCTGTGATTATTTCTTTATATCTCAGTTTTTGTTTGTTTTTCTGATATATTAAGAAGCTTAAGAATACAGAGTTACTATATTCACTAATACCACCTACAGCTTTACTCTACACAACACAAGCCTTATGTTCACCATGACCTTTATCACCAACAAGCTCTACAATACAGAGTTACTATATTCACTAATACCACTTATAACTTTACTCTACACAACACAAGCCTTATGTTCACCATGACCTTTATCACCAACAAGCTCTACAATACAAAGTTACTATATTCACTAATACCACTTACAACTTTACTGAACACAACACAAGCCTTATATTCACTATGTCTAGAAGCTCTGTCCACTTCTCTACTGGAATCCTCTGGGATTATAAACCAACTCACAGTGGAAGCACAGTGTATTGTAGTCAGTCAGCCAGTATGCCAGATCTATTTTGGAAAGAATAGAAATGGATCCTGGATTTGGCTTTTTTTTTCCGAGTTCCATGTTGCTGTTACTGTGCCTTACTGTGCCTTTTTGTGCTGCTTTTCAATTATACTATGGTTTTCACTTGGCCTTCTAACATTAAAACATTTATTTCTTATCCACAAGTTTGGGTGGTACAAATTGTCTGCACATTACATGATTTTTATTGAACTGGGCACACATTCTCTTACCTTTAGGAGAAACCTGTATAACATTTACTTTTAAGGACACTACTATTGTAGAAGCATTGCATTGAAAGTGCTTACTGGCTCCATTTTATAATTGAAGAACCTAGAGGGCCACATTATGACACATTATTAAATTATTCTTGATTTAGAAGCACATTCTCATATTTATTGCAAAAAGGGGAATCCTATTGAGCAAAAAGAAAGACAGCCAGGAGTGCACTTTGCCTTTTTTTTACACTGAATGATTGATGTTATGCATATGTTAAAATGCTGGTTTTTTTTATGTGATTTATGTGAGTTTTTCTCCATAAAACTGCTATTTTGAGCATATGATGTTAACAGCAAAGAAATAAAATAAATAAACCATGCACTCTGATTGATCGAGAACAATGGATCTTATTGGCTGATGATATTCTTTACTTCAAATTTCTTTATCCCTGAAATGTTAGGTCTGCTCTGTCCATGTCATAAACATATTTGCGTGTGTGTGTGTGTGGTTCAATAGAAGCTGTTTTACCAAAGTCTTCGTTCTCACCCGGTCTGTAATTCAGCGTATGGATCTGCTGGCAAAAACCACTATGGGCAGCTTAGCAGGCATCTGTTCATTGGCTGAATGAAGTCAAGGTTAGAACAGCGGGGGGTGGGGGGGATTAAAGTATTTTTACCACAAAGCCAGAGAGAGAGAGAATAAGTGGGGGTAGAGAGAGAGAGAGAGAGAGAGAGAGAGAGAGCAATCAGACAGAGAGAGAGGGAATAACGTGGAAAGTACTGATATTTAAAAGTAGGATTTCTAAGTGTGTGTGAGAGACATTTGGACAGATGTAGAGAGAGAGAGAGAGACAAAGACAAGATGAGGCAATAGGCAGACACTGAAAAAGACAAATATAAAGTGAGATAGTTTGTCTGAAAGAGAGCTGAACAGATAGAGCAAATCAGAACAAAAGACAGAAGGAGAGAGCGAGAGAGAAAGAGAGCTCTATCTTTTATTCCAGAGCTGAATGATCTAACAGTTTGTGTGCAGTCTCTGGGCCCCCCTCGGGCCCCTCTCTGTCCAGCCGGCACCATGATGGGCTTCCAGGTAGACGACGTGGAGATTGACCCGGTCACTCTGAACCTGATCATACTGATCGCTAGCTATGTGATCCTGCTGCTGGTCTTCCTCATCTCCTGCATCCTCTACGACTGCCAGGGCAAGGACCCCACAAAAGAGTATGCACCGGACCCCCAGCCCAGCGCCACACAGACCCCCATCAGGCTGGTGGTCATGCAGGGGTCCCCTGCCACCCGCTGGGACCAAAACAAGACCGTCACCACGTACGAGGCAGATGGAGGAGAGCAGAGGGAGAAGAAGACCACGCTGGTCTGACTGACTTGGGGTGGCCTGTTCTAATAAGGGGGAAAGACTGAAGTGGACAAACCTGTAAATAATAGGCGCTTTTAAACCTGCTGTTTTTACATTTTACATACCTTTTTCTTTGTAAAGGAGTTTTTCTGTGTTTTTCCTCGGTCCGAATGATGCGGGGTGTGGACCCTCAGATGGTCAGCCTAAAGCTGTGAGTATGTTTTACTTCTGTACTTGTGTGCGAGCTTTTAAAAGCTTGTTTGTTGTGTGTGTGTGTTTTGGGGGAAGATGGGGGATGTATGCGTAATGTCAGTGGTTAAGATGTAACAAATTAGAGTGGGTTTGATTAATTGCAGAGATTTTTGAACATTACCAAGTGCCAGGATGACTGCTACACTACAACTACAGCCGTCTAAAATCAGCATTGAACCTACATCTGTATTGTTTGAAATGATGATGATAGTGAGATAGCAGCATATCTGAAAAAACATATTTCATTTAATTTTATTTGATTGTAAGAAAGCATAAACATAAGTTATTTTCTGCTCAACTTAATTTATTTTATAAATATACATCTATTCCTCTATTTCAGACCTGCAACACATAAAAAATTGACCAGGTAAAAAACACAATGATGTAAAACGGGTAATGTGAACAGGTGGCTATAATCATAATTTGGTATAAAAGCAGGTATCTACAATAAGCTCAGTTTCTAAGAATTATGTGAGAAAATGATTGAAATGTACAGTCTATAATACCATTAAACCTTTAAAGAAATGGGAAGGAATTTCAGTGTGTGCAAGAACCATCATTCAACAATAGCTGATAGAGAAGAGATTACTTTACACACCTTTATCACCAACATGCTCTATAATGTCCTATATTCACTAATACCACCTACAACTTTACTGTACACAACACAAGCCCTATGTTCACCATGACCTTTATCACCAACAAGCTCTACAATACAGAGTTACTATATTCACAAATACCACTTACAACTTTACTCTACACAACACAAGCCTTGTCTTCAAGCCTTGTCCAGAAGCTCTGTCCACTTTTCTACTAGACAGTACTGGAAGTATGGGCCATCATACTGTGGAAGCGTGCAGTGTTGTCAGATAAATCAGCATTTTACATCTTTTTTGCAAGAACTGTATGACATTAGATAATGGGTACAGGTCAAAAACCATGTTTCTGTTGCTTGTGCTGTTCTGCAAACATCTGCACTTTTCTTAAAAAGTGCACTCTCTTTTTAGTTTTAGTATGTGCAATAATGCAATCCTCACAGTAGAGTGTACTGCAACACCCTTAGTACATTGAATATTTTCCAAAATTGAATATTTTCCATACTTTAACTAATTTTGGATGACCACCGGTCAGAGAGAGCTTGAGCTAATCACAATCAGCATAAGACCTGACGAGTGTTATAAAACCCCATGCTGGAACTGATTTGAATCTAGAGACACACAGCAAGCAATTCAGGTGAAAAAACTAAAGGAAATGCTGGCTGGAACTATGGAGTTTTATGAGTCATTCTTAGTAACATGCCTCATGTCAGAAACACTTTACAATAACACATTATTAAATTATTTTATTTAAATTTTATTTGTATTGATTACCAGAATCTGGTGTTCCCTCTTGAGCAGCAGTAGCTGCAGCTAAACTTTTACACTAACAGTTGAGTTTGCAGGAGCATCAACAGTTCTTCTTCCAAGGTTCTCTGAAATCTCCTTTGTTTGTGCCATAATACACTTCTATAAGCATGTGTTGGGAAGGTCAGACTTTAATAGATCCCTGTTCTTTAAAGAAAACTAAATAAATGTAACTAGATGTATCCAACACATCTGCTTTATTTACATATTTAGCTTTAAAATTGTCTATTTAAAAGACCAGCAGAGACCACCAATGTAGCCCATGTCAACACAGCAGTTTTCTAATGATAGAACAAACAGTCATGCCTACTGATTAGAAAGAAAGTCCATAAAGTTTTCTCTGGATAAGACAGAGTCTCTGGTGAGCTGTTGAGAGAGAGAAAGAGAGAGAGAACGAGAGGGAGAGAGGGATAGTAAAGTTGAACAAACTGATTCTGTCTTATCTCATGTCATATCATAATAGACGCTGTATCAGTGCAGGTTGTTGTAACAGTGTTAAACAAATATGTCGTTTCAAAGGTTGAGTGACGTTGAGAGCTGGGTCAATATTTGCCACTCTGCCTGTGCCACATAAGCTCTTCATGTAGGTGAAATTGTAAAGTGCAACGCAACTGTGTGCTTCTTTATTAATCCTGTTCAAATAATCTAGCTCTTAGCACTTTGGAAGTCCACTGTTTATAGATAACATAAGATGTTTTAATGGAAGTCCTACCATAAATCATTTCAGCTGTGGGGAGAGCAACCTGTAGGTTTGAAAGTGATATTTTGGGATTGTTAAGAACTTCTTTACGCATTTCATGGTCTTGCAAAGACAGCTGATCTGATAAGGTTGGTCAGTTGTTTTACTTGAAATGATATAGAAGACAATATATCTGCTGATTTTAATTGATTTGAGATCTTTTTAAATCCCTTCCCAGACTCATCTACATTATTGCACAATTACGTATGTGGGGGAATATGTTGGAACATCGTTGTGAGAAGAATTTGATTGCAACCTGTTTGCAGATTAAGTCATGCCCTTCGATGTTACACCACTAGCGGAGTAGGATATAACTGCCTGGCGGCATTGCTTACGTGGCTACTGAGTGAACACTTTGCTTCATACCTGTGTGTAATATGGGGTAGTGTTGGGTGAGATTGAGTAACCTGAATCAAAAAGGTCAACTATGTCTTTAAGGCCTCTCCATGAGCAAAAGAAAGTATTTCTATTTAGCCCAGAGTGTTCTATCTTGCTATCATAGGTGTTAGCAAATAGCACTGGATGCTTCATGGGATGTCTGGAATATGCACTGCATAACTATTTTGTGAAAGAATTGGATTAGATTGGATCAGAAATAATTTCCACAAAAGAGCTACTTTATTTGCCATATGCCTAAAGACAGTTACTGTTTTTTTTTTTTTTTTCGCTTTAACTAGTGGAAGTCCTGAGTGATTAATTGACTAATCGATTAGTTTAGGCAACACCTAGTCTGTTCTACAAAGCAACCCATTATATTGGCCAGTGCTGTTCCGTTTCTGCTGAGATTATACAAGCATAGTGCTTTTGCCAAGACAGTGAATTAAACCCCAGCCTGCCGCAGGCAAGCCAGTGCTGGTACACATTATGCAACTGTTGAATTATGAAAGTACCTAGTGTTTAGTGGAGGTAAACTGGTTCACTCTCACTGCATTCACTGCAGACTGCAGCTCTATTGGCAGTTTTCATTTATGTTACAAGTGATAAAGGGTTAATCATTAGTTCGGATGATGTATGATTGATGTATAAACAGTGATTAAACACAGATTATCTGGCTAGAATTTTTTGCAAGGCCTGGGGGCTAAGATAAAATCCAGTGTTCATATATTAAAATGTCCAACCCAGCTAGGTTTGGGTGCTGTGTAGGACATCTACAGTACAGGACAGTCGATCTGAACAGAGCTCAGTAACAGGTGTTTATATATTAAACCAGAGGCCTGGAACTGGATCAGGCTTAAAACAGCTGATACATAAACCATTGGAATATGCTGTTTGTATTACATTCATAGTGCACTGGATAAAATATCTGTGGCCCTGAGACAGCAGTAAGGATTTATTCATCACCATGGGGAAAGTGATGTAATTAATGCTGTGTGAGCAAAATCACATGTGTGATGAAAATCACAGTTGTTTCCCAATAGCATTGTAGTGTTAAAATGATCCTAGCTGGTGAGGAAAGCGTGTTTGTATTCTCTACTGATACAGATCAATAATCAATGATTCTGAAGTAAAGTATGTTGTGACCAGGGATGAATGTTCATTCAGTAATCAGTAAAGTGCTGTGCATCCAGCAATAAAGACTGAAGCAGCTTCTTTAAAACAGCGATAGAAACATGTAACTCTCACTTTCACTTTCACATCTGCTGTGAACCACTGAGGATCCTCTGTAAATTATTTAGTATGTTAATTGTTTGTAGTAAAAAACAGTGTAGGATGACTACAGACTCTGTGCAGACCCAAAGCAGGACCAACATATTAAAGATTCCTAAAAGACATTACATCGTATTACAGTCTCTTAGAAAGCAGGCTTACTCATACACAAGGTCTGGCCTGACAGAAATAGCCTGTCGCACTGGCCTGTGGGTTAGGCTGCGTGCAGAAGTCTGTGTGGGCTTACTGATGTTAAGCTCCACAAAGAGAAGCGTCCATTTGTAGATGAAAATAGTGATACACAGAAATGTAAAGCCTTAATTCCCCTTCTGCGTTGCCTGGTTCCATTAAATTAAAGCTGTGCGAGATTATGACGTGTACTGGACGGTCATCTGTCCAGTCTAACTAAGGCCAACAGCAGCAACACTTGAATTATCATAGGCTTTGTGTTGCAGTTTCTTTGATGATCTATATGTTTATTCCACAAATACTGTACAGCTACAGAATTCATATAACCTAAATACAGTTTCCGACAATGTATGACACACTTTAATCTATAAAGAGTTAAAAAAATAAATAAAAACAGGAAACACCCTCACCCTTGTTTTCTCATTTCAGTCCATATTTATACAAATAAAAATCTAAAAATGTTGAAACCACATGGAACACACAGATGAGAATAGTGCAGTGATTTTCACATTGACTTTGACAGCAAAAAGTTGGAACCAAAGATGTTGTTTAAAATCATTATAAAGTTTTTTTTACCTAATTACTAACCCTAAACTGTCCCAGTCACATTCGAAATGTGTGGGATGTATATTAAGAAATTAAACAAAGTTGAGCAGATAAAGCATAAAATATATCTTGGGTTAGTACTGTCTGAAATCAAATAAGTCTCGGTAAATGTAAGACACACTGTATTTTTTTTAACTGTCCCAATCTTTCTTGAATTAGGGCTGTAGATAACAGTGACTGTCAGAAACCACTTAAAGAAGTCTATTAGAGTTTAATGTACACCTCTACACAGTTTAAAAAGAGTCTTTGATGATTATAGGCTGGTTTATTTGTACTGTGGAGGTACAAGTACCTGCAACGCATAAAAAAGATACAGTGCAGCAGGTCTGCATGGTGGGACATCTTGATCTTTCATTGGCTAAATTCACACTGCTCACTTCGAGGACATATATGTTATCACAGTGTGCAGCTTTCCTTATGAAACATGGAGCCTGCATGTATAAACACGGTGGCTTATAAGAGAACCAGAACAGAGAGAGCTTTTAAAGCTCATAACTAAAACAAGTATGTTATAAAACACACAGTGTGTGCTGTTTTTTTTTTTTTTTTTTTGCTGCGACGACCTTTGCTAATACACACGGACAGCAGCTGGGTGAAAGATTACACACAAAACCAGGCAGGTCATTTCAGTCAGACAGAAAAGACAGAAATAAGCTGTAAATCATTTCAGACACAGGATCCACATGTCATGTAGTACAGCATTTCTCAATCCTGTAATGGGAGAACATTTGCCCAAAAACAGAAATAATAACAAATCCACCTGCCTAAGATTCTGGGTTCCCCTTGTGCCACCCATTAGGCACGGACTCACAAGAACTGCGTCATATTTTAAATTTGTTTCTTGTTTCAGATTTAAGCACTTTCAGATGTCAATCAGTCGTGGTGAAATATAGGGCTGTCAAATTAACGCATTTATCTTGATTAAATAATCACAAAAAAATAACATGTTGAAAAATGTATGCTGATAAATCTCCTTCCTTGGTGCTCTTTGACCCAGCACTACAGTTCTGTCAGTGTAACGATCAGAGAGGCTCATAACTGAAGACCAGAGCAACTACAGATATATACACATATCATATCAAACAGAAATTATCATTTAAAAATATGTGATTATTTGATCTTGGAAAACAGCTTGCTTCTGGGCAAGCACACTCCAAGGCTACTGCTGAGTTTGGCTGTTTGATAGCATTGAGCAGAAAACTGCATTCCGGTGTTCAATATCTAAAAACTTTAGTGAATTATAGCCAGAATCCACATTTCATGTAACCTAAACAGCACAGAGCCATCCACCTGTTATCAAACCCCAGAACCTACTAATCTAACCAGCACAGTTTCATCCATCTGTTATCAAACAACAAAACCTACTAATCTAATCAGCAAAGCACCACCCATCTGTTATCAGACCCCAGAGCCTACTAATCTAACCAGCACAGCTTCATTCATCTGTTATCAAACCCCAGACCCTACTAATTTAACCAGCACAGCACCATACATCTGTTATCAAACCCCAGATCCTACTAATCTAACCAGCACAGCACCATACATCTGTTATTAAACCCCAGATCCTACTAATCTAACCA